>NC_051163.1:1692625-1992625 GCF_013339745.2 Dermacentor silvarum | reverse complement strand
TATCGTCGCCTCAACAAAATCACGAAGAAGGACGTATACCCCCTCCCACGGATAGACGACGCCTTGGATCGACTCTACAACGCAAAGTGATGCAAATGTCTTCAGTGTTTGCAATAAATGAAATCATAAAAATGAGGTACTTGTCTCAGATGTTTAAGTGCCAAAACATGGGAGATCCCAATTATATCAGGCGAATTAGCTTCTTTCGAAGAATGCAGCTTTAGTAGTTGTTGGTACTGGTTGACAACACAGATTTGCACAGTCAAAGTGCGCTTATACCCACACTCGTTTCCAAAGTGAGAAGCGGTGAGCACGGAAGTAGGTCGCCCGCTTACCACCGCTCACGATTAGGTATCGGAAAAAAAGTTATATATATATATATATATATATATATATATATATATATATATATATATATATATATTGCTAGGGCGCGTTCAAGGTTAGATGCACTTGGCGTTTTTATGAATGCCAGAAACAGGCGACGGCCAAGCGGAGCGAGTGCGAGCACCAACAACAAGAAAATCACAGCATATCCACGGGGTGAATGATGATGAGTGGGCGAAGCTCCGGAGGGAATCATCGGATCTCCCGCTTAAGGGGACGCTAGCACAAACGCGTTAGAAACGTGCAGTACTCTCTAGTAAAGGGGAGCGGCCACAGCGTCTTACGCAGCCATTTACACATGCCGGAACGTGCACCGCGTTTGCCGACGCCATCACATGACTGCTGAGAGAGTATACCCCCCGTATTCATAAACGCTCCTCGACTTGAACTTGACTTGCCACCGCCTTGGGCAGCGCGTTCGAAACGCGTTGAAGGTAAGGCGGAGAGGCCACAGCGTCTTACACCAGCTTCTAACACGGGCCGTAACGTGCTAGCACAAACGCGTTAGAAACGCGCTAGAAACGCGGCCTTTCGTTAATGTTGGGTATTTATTGCCATCGTGGTGCGTGCGTCTATGTGCGCTTCGTGGCGTAGTGGTTAGCGCCGCGCGTTCGGAAGCGAGGGGTCCCTGGTTCGATTCCGCGCTGCGGACACAACTTTCGGAATTTTTTTTTCATAAAACGCTGGAAGCGTTCTCCGGAAGCCGGAAGCGGAACCGGAAGCGGAAGTCGGCTTCCGGTTATACTATACGTATACATATATATGTATATATGGGTATACATACATATACGGACACACAACGCCATCTATTGAGCAATTCATAAAACTAGACGTGGCTACCTACTACGACGGGGACGAACGGGTGCCGCTATAAGGAGCTTCGCCCCTAAAACGTCTTCTTCCTCTTCTTCTGCTGGCGCCGGTATTTGTCGCTACAATCACTCCCCGGCGAAAAAGGAGCCATCCGGGCGACCTATGGAACAGGCAGCGCTGGTGGTTCGTAGTGCGGCTTCAGTCGGTCGACATGAACAGTTTCGCGTCCGCGACGCCGTTGGTCCGTAGATGGCTGAACGGGCTCAGTGACGTAGTTGGCAGGGGACGTCTGTCGTAGAACCCGATAAGGGCCGTCATAATTTGAGCTGAACTTTGTGGAAAGGCCGGGAGTAGACGAGGGAACGCGGAGCCACACCAGCGTTCCAGGTGAATATGATGGAAAAGACAAGCCGGCGTCTCGACTGTGTTTCTGGCTGTCCTGGCTTTGCGCGGTAAGAGAGCGTGCGATCTGACGACATTCTTCGGCATAAGTGGCAGCTTCGGATAGAGTCGTAAATTCTGAAGCGTCGGGGTGATACAAAAGAATCGTGTCCATAAACGAGGAAGGTTCGAGAAGAAAGAAAGGAGAGAATCCCGAGGTCAACTGAGTGGCGCTATTGTAGGCATACGTAACAAAGGGAAGGATGCAGTCCCAGTTAGTGTGGTCAGCGGAAACGTACATAGCGAGCATGTCGCCGAGAGTGCGATTGAAGCGTTCAGTCATACCATTGGTTTGCGGATGATAGGCGCTCGTAGTTCTATGGACAACGTTGCATTCGCGGAGCAGGGCTTCTACAGCCACGGAGAGGAATGAACGACCACGGTCACTCAGTAGCTCGCGAGGCGCACCATGTAGAAGAACAAGGTTGCGAAGGATGAACGAGCCGACTTCACGTGCTGTGGCCGCCGGAAGCGCTGAAGTTTCGGCGTAGCTCGTGAGGTGGTCCACGGCGACGATAACCCAGCGGTTGCCATCTGGGGTGTACGGTAGAGGGCCGTACAAGTCAATACCGATACGGTCGAAAGGCCTGGAGGGACAAGGCAATGGTTGAAGCGGCCCTGTTGTCTGGTTAGGTGGGATCTTGCGGCGTTGACACTTGGAGCACGAGTGGACGTACTGCCGAACGAAGCGGTACATTCCGCGCCAGTAGTATCGAGACCGTAGGCGTGCATACGTCTTTAGGACACCGGCATGGGCGCATTGAGGATCCGCATGAAAAGAGGCACAGATGTCGGAACGTAGATGGCGAGGAATCACTAGCAACCATTTACGGCCATCAGAGAGGTAGTTGCGGCAGTACAGGAGCCCTTCGCGGATGCCAAAGTGGCAAGCAGTGCGCCGAAGCGAGCGGTCGGTGGTGCGGGGTGACGGCTGAGGTAAATACTTTAGAAGAGAGGCTATCCAAGGATCCCGGCGTTGCTCAGATGGCATGTCGGCGAATGTAAGAGAAGAAGAATCATAGCTTGAGACAGACGCAGCACCATACTCATCAGGCAGTGGTGAGCGCGAAAGAGCGTCGGCATCCGAATGCTTACGGCTTGACCGGTAGACAACACGAATGTCATAGTCCTGTAGACGAAGCGCCCAACGAGCTAGGCGACTAGATGGGTCTTCTAATGACGACAGCCAGCACAGGGCGTGGTGATCAGTCACGACATCAAATGGACGGCCATATACTTAAGGCCGAAATTTGGTGATTGCCCAAACGATAGCAAGATATTCTTTTTCCGTGACCGAATAGTTCATTTCCGCTTTGGTGAGAGTGCGGCTGGCGTAAGAGACGACGTACTCTTCGAAGCCAGACTTACGCTGGGCTAGAAAAGCGCCGAGGCCGACTCCACTAGCGTCCGTGTGGATTTCTGTTGGAGCGTCTGGGTCAAAGTGGCGTAGAATAGGTGGGGATATCAAAAGATGGCGTAAGGTGGCAAACGCGCCTTCGCAAGTTGTAGACCATGCTCGGTGTGAATATATCATATCAATCGGGTACCAGTCACAGCTCAATGATAGCAGCTCGGTGTGAAGCCTGTGAAAGGTCACGCTGCTTTAGAGGTGCCGACTGCGGTACATTTAAATCATCATCATCATCAGCCTATATTTCATGTCCACTGCAGGACGAAGGGATCTCCCTGCGATCTCCCATCACCCCTGTCTTGCGCTAGCGTATTCCAACTTGCGCCTACAAATTTCCTAACTTCATCATCCAGTCTGGTTTTCTGCCCACCTCGACTGCGCTTCCCTTCTCTTGGTATCCATTCTGTAACCCTAATGGTCCACTGGTTATCCATCCTACGCATTACATGGCCTGCCCAGCTCCATTTCCTCCGCTTAATGTCAACTAGAATATCGGCTATCCCCGTTAGTTCTCTGATCCACACCGCTCTCTTCCTGTCTCTTAACGTTACTCCTAAGATGTTTCGTTCCATCGCTCTTTGTGCGGTCCTTAACTTGTTCTCGAGCTTCTTTGTTAACCTCCAAGTTTCTGCCCCATATGTTAGCACCAGTAGAATGCAACGATTGTACACTTTTCTTTTCAACGACAGTGGTAAGCTCGCCGTCAGGATTTGGTAATGCCTGCCGTATGCACTCCAACCCAATTTTATTCTTGTGTAAATTTCTTTCTCGTGATCAGGGTCCCCTGGTAATTGACCTAGATAAACGTACTCCTTCCAGATTCTAGAGGCTGACTGGCGATCCTGAATTCTTGTTCCCTTGCCAGGCTAGTGAACATTATCTTTGTCTTCTGCATATGCATCGTCAACAGCACTCTTACACTTTCTCGGTTAAGGTCCTCAATCGTTTGTTGTAATTCGTCTCATTGTTGCTGAATAGGACAATGTCACCTGCAAACCGAAGGTTGCCGAGATATTCGCCGTTGATCCTCGCGCCTAAGCCTTCCCAGTCTAAGAGCTTGAATACTTCTTCTAAGCATGCAGTGAATAGCATTGGAGAGTGTTGGAGCTGGGATCGTGGTCTATCTGAGTCTGACGTCAAACTGCGGGTCGCTCTCTAGCCTACGCCGCCGCTGCTACCAGTTGTAGGGTTGGGGTCGTGGCCTCGCCAGCAGTTGTAAGAGTTGGAGTCGGGCATATCCAAAGTGGTAGCTGGCCCATGCCGTCGTCCGACTCATCCACGCTGACGCTGAAGACGTTGTTGAAGGGAGGAACAGGTTCTCATCGAGAACGAAGAGTACAGGGTTTATTTACATTATCTACAAGGGAAGTAGGAGTACGAGACGTCTCATCAGTCTAACATGACTGGATCGAAGCACTGGCTACATCTCAGGGCAGATGGGAGAGCACTCTCGATGGCCCGCCAAAGTCTCGCTTAACCCCCCCCCCCCCCCCCCCTGTCCAAGCTGCGGTCCCACCATCCTCCAATCGGAGCGTCGAGAGTCACCGATGGTCTGCGTTGAGGGCGAGGGTGCGCATAATCCCCCGGCGCCTTCGTTGCCTGACCCCATTCGGAGAAGTGCCCTCGGGCACACACTGCTCACTTCCCCACATAAAGGAGGGGACACTCGTAGACAGGTGGCTTCGCACCTGACTTGAACTGATGCGTCTGTTGTTCCTGGACTGGCCAGCCAAAGACGGGTGTGTTTGGAGAACGGCCTTGGCGGCCAGCTGGTCTGTCGAGCGGCCGTGAGAACGCGTCGTAGTAGCGGCCCTTTTCCAAGAGTCTCCTCTTCCTATAGTGTCGAGACTCGTACTCTTTGAAAGGTGTAGAGACACGATGTCGCCGCTGATCTTTCCCGGCGGGAAGGCTTTTCAGCCTCCCGAAGCGATTTGTCGCAGGTAAACAGGAGATACTTCCAAGATCGCTGCCCCCGCTGGTCGCCGAACGTAATAAGAGATTGTGTCTCCTTGCCTGGCATCTTTCTTGATAGGTAACTTTCTACTTTTCTTGTGGAGAACCAAGGTAGCTGTGGAATCCTTGTAGATGTTTGCTAAGATATTCACGTATGACTGCTGGTATCTTTACTGAATCAAATGCCTTTTCATAATCTATGAAAGCAATATAAAGAGGTTCATTGTACTCCGCAGATTTCTCTATTTCCTGATTTATGACATGGATATGATCCATCGTAGAATATCCCTTCCTGGGAGCCAGCCTGTTCTCTTGGTTGGCTGAAGTCAAGTGTTGCCCTGATTCTATTGGAAATTATCTTGGTGAATATTTTATACAATACTGAAAGCAAGCTAATGGGTCTATAATTCTTCAGTTCTTTAACATCTCCCTTCTTATGGATTAGTATAATGTTGGCGTTCTTCCTGCTCTCTGGTACACATGAAGTTGTGAGGCATTGCGTATAAAGGGCCGCAAGCTTTTCAAGCATGATATTTCCTCCATCTTTGATTAAATCTACTGTTATTCCATCTTCTTCAGCAGCTTTTCCCCTGGTCATGTCTTTCAAGGCCCTTCAAACTTCATCGCTAGTTATAGAAGGAGCCTCTGTATCCGGTTCATCACTATTTCGAATGAAAGTAGCTTGGCTGTTTTAGGTACTGTACAGGTCACTATAGAATTCTTCCGCTGCTTTTACTATGTCATCGAAATTGCTGATGATATTACCATGCTTATCTTTCAGTGCATACTTCTTGCCTTGTCCTATGCCAAGCTTTCTTCTTACTGATTTAATGCTGTGTCCATATTTTACGACTTCCTCAATCTTTCCCGCGTTTTAATTTCGAATATCCCTTACTTTCTTCTTGTTGATCAGTTTTCACAGTTCAGCGAATTCTATCTGATCTCTTGAGTTGGACATTTTCATGTTTTGTCGTTTCTTTAGGTCCTTTATTTCTTGGGAGAGCTTACCTGCTGGTTGCCTTGGGGCCTTACCTCCCACTTCAATTGCTGCTTCTGAGATCAACCTAGTTACGGTTTCATTCATTACCTCTATGTTGTCTTTATCTTCCTTTTCTAAAGCTGCATATTTGTTTGCGAGCACCAGCCTGAATTGGTCTGCTTTTACCCTTACTGCGTCTAGGTTGGCCTGTTTCCTCTTGACTAATTTCACTCTGTCTCTCTTCAAATTGAGAGAAATCCTAGACCTCACTAACTTATGGTCACTGCACTTTACCTTACCTAACACTTCTACATCCTGCACTATGCTTGGATCGGCAGAGAGTATGAAATCTATTTCATCATTCCTTGTTTCTCCATTAGGGCTTTTCCAGGTCCACTTCCTGTTGCTGCGCTTCCTGAAGAAGGTATTCGTTATTCGGAGCCTATTCCTTTCCGCGAATTCTACTAACATCTCTCCTCTTGCATTCCTAGAATCGACGCCGTGGTTGCCAATTGCTTGCTCACCAACCTGCTTTTTCCCCACTTTTGCATTGAAGTCGCCCATGACTACAGTATACTGACTTTGCACCTTTCTCATTGCTAATTCAACATCGTCATAAAACTGTTCTATTTCTTCATCGTCGTGACTAGAGGTTGGGGCGTAGGCTTGTATACCTTCATTTTGTACCTCCTATTAAGCTTTATTACGAGGACTGTTACCCTCTCATTAATGCTGTAAAATTCTTCAATGTTGCCCGCTATGTTGTTATGGACTAGAAATCCTACCCCGGATTCTCTCTTATCTGGAAGAACTCTGTAGCAGAGAACGTAGGCCGTTAGTTAGCACTGTGTAAGCCTCACCAGCTCTTCTAACCTCGCTAAGGCCAATAATATCCCAGGCAATGCCTGATAATTCTTCAAATAGTCCTGCTAAGCTTGGCTCACTCGAAAGGGTGCGCGTGTTGAACGTTGCCAGGTTCAGTTTCCATTGGCGGCCTGTCCGGACCCAGAGATTCTTAGCACCCTCTGCCACGTAGCAGATCTGACCACCGCCTAGGTCAGGTGCTCCGCAGCCACTGGGGACTGAGGGCCATGGGTTAATAGTCGGAGTCATGAGGGAGGTAGTGGCCGAATACTGCACTAGGGAGGCCAATTCCTGTTCTGGTGAGGGAGTGACTTTGATGAAGCTTAGTGGGCCTTCCTAGTTTGGTTGCACCTGAACTAGTATAGCCCCACTAGCTCTCGGCAATCTATATTTTTTCTTGCCGGTGTCAGGCACCACTCCATGACTGAAAATGTGGTGGACTGGAGTAGGATTCGAACTTACGACATTCAGATTTGAAGCCGGGTATTCTACCTCTGCTGCATGTACGCCACAGCGATTTAAATATGTGTTATAAAAACGTATTGTCCTGAAGTTACACAATGTTTTTTTTAATTTTTTATATTGCTTTTTGGCATGTGCAGTGTTCATTACCTCCAATGTGGCCAATCCCCCCCGTGGGTATGCGCCATATATATTTTCAGGCCACGACATCAACGGCGACGACTCAGTCTTGCTCAGCGCAGTGTATATATTGTGTGCAAATATGTAAATAGCCTCGCTCTTGTTTCCTTCCACGTAGCATCTTTGGTGGAGGTGCGGGGTATCCTCACGACAGAACTGTATAGCAGCCGTTCCATCCGCTTTCTACCATGGCTGCTGGCAAAGACCACGCTGTATTGTCTCTATTTATTATTGCGATAGCAATTATATGGACACTTCAACCGGATTTCTGCCGTCGGCGTCGCCGTCACCCTCGTCGTCGCCGTCGCCGTGAGGTTCCCTATAGATAAAATCTTCGCCGCGCGCCGTATGCCCGAGCGGAAGCGTGCGGGGACGCGCGCTATCACGGCGAGCGAACGCACTCAATCTCCCACGCGCAAGCAAGGAAGCGGGAAGCCAGCGCCGGAGGGAGCGGGGGGGGGGGGGGGGGGGGCACTTCTACTCTGCCAACAACCGCGCTCGTCGCTCGCTCGCACCGTCGCTTATCTCCACATGGCTCTGACCTTTATGCGCCGTGCATTCGCCGCTCAGTTTCCGTTGAAGCGATAGACCTCACGTACCTTCGCCCGTTGCTGCGGCGTATGCGCTTGCTGCCAGCGTTTTGACAGTCGTTGTCTGCAGTCATTCAGTGTGATCTATTCATGTTTCTTTGTGCGCGCTCACACCGCAGTTAGTAATAGTCGGGCCACATTTTCCAACGCACGCTACACATGCAATGCTGCCCGGATCGGCAGTGCAGCGCTACAGGTGTGTCCCTTCGCACGCGCTGCCCACGAGCAGCGCTTCTCATCAACACCACCGTTTCACACGCGCCTTCTCGTGGTCATCGAGTCTCTCTTCATGTCGGTCTACTTACGCCGCAGCACACCTGCTTACTTAATCAGCTCATGTTTACTACAATTCATATTGCTACCAAAGCCGCTCACCTTACTTCGTATGACATTGCTGTGTTGCTATCGCATTCATTGCTTCGCCCTTAGGGCGAAACTGTGACATTATTTATTTATTTATTTATTTATTTATTTATTTATTTATTTATTTATTTATTTATTTATTTATTTATTTATTTATTTATTTATTTGCATATCTACATTAGCCTTCAGAGTTTATTGTAGGAGGGTGTTTAGACTGCAAAAAGTTGAAAACAAACGAGAGTCACAACTTAAAAGAAAGAAAACAAGAAAGTAAAAGTTTTCCCCGACAATTACGATACGAAATTTGAGCACTGCTCTATACGTGTTTTCATTTCGCAATATATTGGCTGGCGCAGACAATCCAACCCATGCGGGATGTTGCAAAGGGACCGAAGTGTGGCGCGACTGCCTCTCTAATCAGGAGATCGCGAGATGCAGCGCCTGGTCGATGCGTGATTTACAGCAGCCACCACAACACAGACCTCCGTTCATGCAGCGCTTTCTTTTCCTATACGGTATCGGTGGACACGATCTTATTGTTGGCGTCATCGGTGAACAGACGACTCGCGCTACTGTGGCGCCATCTCGTAGCCTCCATCATCGCCGTCCTGCGCGGCGCTACGCTTTTCTTCTCACGCTTTCGCCATACCATCCTCCTCCGCTTTCCCCGACGTCTTCGCTTTTTCATCCTTCGCTGTGCTCGTTCGCATGGTTACGCCGAGGGACGCCACCGCTCGCCGCACGGACGGGAGCTGCGCTCTAAAAAACGCATGAACAACGCATGGGTAGGCACGAAAATATAGAGGCAGTGCATAGCATGATTACAACGGCACACAAACAATCAATGCACACGCAAGTGATGGTCAGTTGTGCTCACGTGTTGTCAGAGCGCTGCCGCAACCATTTCACTAGGCGCGGACACAACAGTATCAAGCAGGGCATTCCACTCCGTAACTGTCTGTGGAAAAAATTACGCCTGAAATATAGATGTGCGGCATGAACACCCTCCCATTTTCTTGCTGTTGTGCCTTCTTCTAGGTATGTAACGCGGGGGGCTGGAGTTACCGATGCCGATCAAACGCCATCTCCCCACAGGAAATCTGTTTTAAGAATGAGCACCAAGAAAAAGTACGTCCAAGTTTCACTGTCCCATGACACAGAGCGCCTTAAATTTGTAAAATTCATATCGTGAATAGGAATTAGGCAAAAAGCGTATGGAACGATGTTTTATTGCCTCCAATGTATTAATAAGAACTTTACTGTTCGGGTCCCAGACCAAACAAGCATATTCGAGTATCGAACGGACGCTAGAAAAATATAGCATTTGTTTAAGGTCAAGCGGAACTTTTGAAATTTCTTTTGATGAAGTTTAGGACAAGCCCTTTTATAAGGCGACGTACACCACATGTTTGTTCCATTTAAGATCTCATGAGAAAAAAACGCTTAACCTTGCACTCGGCCGCGCAAGGCTTGAAACAGCGAAGCTGTGTGATCGTAGCCCAGCATTTTCCGGAAGTGCGCGCGTACTTTTCATCTTATTACTCATGATGATGATAATGTCTTTTCGCGCGTCTCTGACTTACGGCCATCACTGCGCGTTGCTTAGCGCAGCTTGCAACAGCGACACCGCGTTCCACCGCGTTGCAATGCCGACAACGCGTTCCAGCAGACCCGCTCTGTGAATGCGTCCCTCTCTCGCTCTCATTTTCTCTATCTCTCTCCCGAGCATAGCGCGCAAAACCTCTTCACCTCGCAGAGCATTGGGTACGAGCGCGTGCGAACGCGCCAGCTGTTAACGAAGACGACGACGCTCGAACGCAATCATATGGTTCGCACAAATCCATGCTCTGCAAGCGTGGCTGTATACCCTAGTGGTTATGACGCTCGCCTTGGCACCGTGGGTACGCGGGTTCGAATCCAGGCTTGGCAAGAAAGTTTACTTTCTTTTATTTCTTTCTTCATTGCTGAGTTTCTTAATACGAACCACAAACTGCTGCTGGCTTAATGAGAGGCGCAGGAAGTGCACGACATCTTGGTGAGCGCGGTAGGCGAGAAGTAAACAGCCACTATCAGCAAGTCGTTGTCCAACTTTGCGGCACACAGTTCACCTACTTCATCTGATGTACCAAAGACTTGGATGGGTATTGCAGATGACCCGTACGCAAGTAGATTGCCACTCCCGCCACTCTGTTGTGGTCTCTGCAAGCGCCACAGCAGTATTTGTAATAGTTCATTTCGAGGGGCTGTTTTGGGTCCATCCATGTTTCCGCAAGGCAGAGCATGTGATGGTGATGTATGCACGTCCTTGGCATGTGCCGCAAGGGAGCGAACGTTAAGGGCAGAGATCGACAAGTAGCGCGGCTGCTCAGTGCAGCACTTGCTGCACTGATGGTGCAGCACTTGGCGGTGACGGTTTCCAGTTAGTGGGACTGCAATTGATCGGCTAGCGTTCTTTCCGGATTGGGCTTCCCATGGCAGAATGGGAAGTCCTTGTGAACATTGGTGAGGTAGAGTTCGCTGATGTTTGTAGCGCGACAAGTGCCCCGTATACCAACTCTTGCTGTACACGACTTGTGACCCTGGGATTTATGAATGGTAATGGCACTTGCCTGCACAGCATCTTCTCACAGATATGTTCGTCTTCTAATCGATAACGCAGGTGCGCCTTTCAATGGGTATCCAGTTTTGCTGAATGTTTCTGTTGACCTTCCGTAACTGCTGGGATTTTGCGGCCACCACGGTTCCAATCGCAAGTTTGCAGCAAAGCTCAGCGAACTGCAGCCATATGCATTGCGTCTTCCCATGCGGGTCGTATTGGATGTATTGCAGTATGCCTACCGACCCGTTAACGAGGCTATCCGAAACATCCACATTGAGGGTGAGCATGTTTGATTTGCCAGGGCACAGCATTATATTAGCTGACAAGTTCCAGCTTTGGGTAGTGTTTCGACACTGCGCATTGCCTCTCTATCCTCTTGCGTAGACCCAATGATCGCATCCTGTGCCGTGTATGCTGCAGCAAATCATCGGCTCCTATGGCCATGCTTGTGTTGTAGTAATCCGAGTTCTTGTTGGAGTAGAACTAGCGGATGACACCGGCCCAAGAAGCTGGTGTTTTCTACTGCGTAACGAACCGACTCTCGATCAGTGCGATTTCCTCGGGGTCTAATTCGACACGTCTCCAGTTTTCATAAGATGGTGGAGAATCTGAGATAGTTTTGTCGTGCGACCTTCGTGAGTGGAAAATATGAGAGATGGAGCTATGTAATTTCCGCGTTAAACACAGTGTCCGTCTTGACGCGCTTGAACACTTGGGCTGCCGGACGGGGGGCAGGTCTCCGCAGAGAATAACGTCTAAGCCGCCGAAGGGCTGCACGTATTTGTAAATGATGGTGCGGAGTCGCGAGCCAATTCTCTGAAGGCAGACATCGTACTCACTTGGTCGATAATTACGCATTTAACATTTCTGAATGCAAAGTGGAAGGTTCCGCCGTCTGTCTTGAGGCTAAGCTTGAGCGCTGCGTGTACATTTACTCCGCCAAGTGCCACCTTTCCTGTTGTTGCGCAGGCCACATAGGCGTTTACATTGTCTGAGTCAGCAGGGTTAGAGCGCCCTTTGTAGACGTCCATGATGAGGCGCAGTACAAATGTCTTGCCGGATCCAGCGAAGAAAATTTGCAGTGGTAGAGAGAGCCCGGGGTGGTTAGTCGGTGCAAGACCTCTCGGACGATCTCGTACTGCTCTTCATTTGTCTTCCGCGTGGTGTCCAAGTACTAATCTCTGCTCACACCTTTGCGCGTGGGCACGGCAGGGCATTACTTAAACGGGGCATTGGACACGACTGCACCGATGCCTAGGGGACCAGAGTCGTCGTTCTCCATGGCCGGCAGATGCAGTCTCACATCAGCAAGCTCAGAAATTGTGCCCCGTTCCTCGTTATTGGGTGGGAGTACAGAATAGAACACCTCAAGAAGTTCGTCAATGTTCACGTCACTCTGGTAGCCTGATTTGTGCTCTCGATTGAGGTATACTTTTTCCTCGTAGAGTCGCTCGAAACAGTTTTGATCTAAGATGTCCAACTCCTTACAGAACAGATAGAAGAGCAGGGCATCTTCTCTCTTGAACTGCATCGTCGATGCAGTAACCGCGGTAGCGTACTCTCTTTCTTGCAGGTTGCAGCCTGTAGCGAACTCGGCAAGAGTGACGGCTTACGATTTAGGGGCGCGGTCGTCGTAGCACTCGATCATAGTTCTTTTCCAAACATCCGTGTCATCCAAGCCTTCATCCGCCATCTGAGCGCGTACTTTCCTCAGTACGCGCTCACCTCCGCCTCCGACATGTCCTGCTTGAACAAACACATGTGCGGATAGCTCGATCGCAATGAGCATCTTCACAACCAGATGTCTCAGTGCCTACTTATTATCCATGTCGCCCTTCTCCTTGACAATTTCTTGCGCCGCCCGGTTCAGATTGGACATACCTCGGTTGTTAAGGTGGCTGATTGGGCTAGTTGGTTATTCATACTGGTAATAAACAGCGCGAGAAAAAAATACGGAGACGAATAGCAGACACGGAAGAGTTGTTTGTTCTCGCGCTGTGTATTACCAATACCTAGGTTGGCCTTATTTACATATGCAACCACGTAAGCAGCGCATGTGAAAATGTCAAGCATGATCTGAAGATCCATGTTTGAATCTAGGATGGACGCCAACCATGGATTAAATTGATTCACCGACTTTTGCTGCACGGTACGGGGTATCATGAGGCTGGGACGAGAAGTACCCACTCGGAGAACCGAAATGTTTTTATTGCGATAGCAATTATATGGACACTTCAACCGAATTTCTGCCGTCGCCGTCGCCGTGAGGTTCCCTATAGATAAAATCTTCGCCGCGCGCCGTATGCCCGAGCGGAAGCGTGCGGGGACGCGCGCTATCACGGAGAGCGAGCGCACTCAATCTCCCACGCGCAAGCAAGGAAGCAGGAAGCCAGCGCCGGAGAGAGCGGGGGGGCACTTCTACTCCGCCAACAATGGCGCTCGTCGCTCGTCCGCACCGTCTCTTATCTCCACACGGCTCTGACCTTTATGCGCCGTGCATTCGCCGCTCAGTTTCCGTTGAAGCGATAGACCGCACGTACCTTCGCCCGCAGCGGCGTATGCTTGCTGCCAGCGTTTTGACAGTCGTTGTCTGCAGTCATTCAGTGTGATCTATTCGTGTTTGTTTGTGCGCGCTCACACCACGCTTGTTCATTCAGTTAGTAATAGTCGGGTCACATTTTCCAACGCACGCTACACATGCAATGCTGCCCGGATCGGCAGTGCAGCGCTACAGGTGTGTCCCTTCACACGCGCTGCCCACGGGCAGCGCTTCTCATCAACACCACCGTTTCACACGCGCCTTCTCATAGTCATCGAGTCTCTCTTCATGTCGGTCTACTTACGCCGCAGCACACCTGCTTACTTAATCAGCTCATGTTTACTACAATTCATATTGCTACCAAAGCCGCTCACCTTACTTCGTATGACATTGCTGTGTTGCTATCGCATTCATTGTTTCGCCCTTAGGGCGAAACTGTGACATTTTTTGTCTTGTCCGTGATGCCGTCATGCTCCCAGAACGGCTCCATTGAATCATAGATGGTCGTTTCGAGGGCCTGGCGCATGGCTTGGTACTTGTTTCGGAGGTTCTCGATGTGTTTCTTCTGCGCCTCATTCTCCACACTGGGGAAAGGTGCCACGACTATGGGTTCATCGATGGGCATGAAGGGAGCGTTAAAGCGGCACTTGGTGCTATTGTGCTTGTAGGAAGCACAAAGTCCTTGTCGAGCAATCGAGCGAATGTCTTTGTCGAGCGAATCCTCGAGCGATCGCGTTGGCGATCACTTAGCGCGAGTTCGCGTCTTGGCATCGGACGTGTCGGGAGGCCGTTTGTTGCGCTGTGCAAAGTGAGGTGCCCAGTGCGCGTCCTGTGCGGAGTCGCGCCAAATCTCGCAAAAGTGATCGTATTCCCGAATGCAATTATATATGATCAAGCGGGCAACACATAAATGGGCCGACTACGACAAGCGCGCGCCTGGAGCACCAGCCACGCCCACCGCAGCCATGCTGGTAGCATGTTTACGTTTATACCGTGGGCAGCTGTCCTGGTGTTCGATTTTGCAAACTTCGGGCAGCTTCGGGTTGTCTTGAGGTCCCAGCCCACGTGTATTCCTATCAGGACCGGAACTGGTTGGCTGCCAGAACTCCAAAAATGTAAGAAGCCCACTCTCTCCCCTTGCCCCGTCTAGCCTCTGCAAGCGAAATTCCTTCCCTGCGTTCTCTCATGCCGAAGCTGGAGAATCGCGTAATGCAACGGGCCCCGCCTCTTTCGTTTTTCTTTCTCGGAAGAGGAGGAAAAACTTGATTCAAAATTTCAGACAGTAGATCTGAAGGCCTTGGCCTCTAGGTGGCCTTGGTTGAGGCGACCTGCAGAGCCCAATTCACGGTGGAAGATAGGTGCTCCGACGGCGCGCCCGCGCTGGGGCGAGAGAGCGGCCACTTCGTGTGACCGGAAGTGAGCGCCGCCGCTAGGAGCAGCACGTGTTCAGGAGGCCTTGGAGCAGCAACACAAAAGTGGATAATTTACGACCTCCGTCAGCATTTAAACACCCATACCCAAAGATATGCAATTTTTCGTTATTTAGACGCCAAATCCTGAGCAGGTAGAAGGTTTCATGCCACTTACAGTCAAAATACCGTTATTTCGAACACGAGAGAGACGCGTCGTCTGCTCGAGCAGACGGCGCGCTGCGCTTACCGCTGCGCGCCGCGTCGGAGTCAATCGGAATGTCGGCAGAAATATAAAGGGACGTTCCTCCAACCAAGTAGAGTCGTTTTAAGCAGGCTAACGACATATATTCGTCGAAATAAAGCACTTCTGCCGCGCGTGTCCATAAAAGCGTCAGCAAAGCGAACGAAAAAGTGGCCCCCAAAACAGGTGCTGCCCCTTGCGGCAGCGGCGTGCGTAGAGTCACACTAAGTGGCCGCGCCTCGCGCCGCCGTCGGATCACCTTCCTTTTTACACCGTGGCCCAAGTCGTGAAATTTTCTTGGATGGTGACTTCCGGTTTGGACGCCGACAGGAAAGGCCGCGCTTTTTGGTGCTCTCGAGAACAAGTCTTAATCCCGTGGTTCAAGTCCACACTCTTCGTCAACGCTCTTACCAGTTGGAGGACTTCACCTTCCGAACAAGTGAGCGCAGTTTCACTGAGTTTTGAGCTCGTCAGAACATTTTTTGACACTTCGTTTGCGACGTCGGAACGAATGCTAAGCCTGACAACAGGCTTGGCTTCGTTACCGGCATCCGAGTCCGGTGTTATGGCAGCACCATCTAGGGTCATCATTGTGCAACTTGGAACTTCATGCTTTATCTCCACGACACCACGTGGAGAAGAGCTGATGGATGTAGCATCCGCAGCTGCGTCTGTGACTGACGAATCTAAAAGGCAAGCTCGAACGCAGCGCGCGCTCCCAGCTTCTGCAGCAGGCATGCAAGAAGCTAGGCGCCAAAGTGCACGTGAAGAAATATACGATAGTAAATGACGAAGAATGGGAGAGTGAGCAGCTCGGTGATGATGCTGTCATACGCAAGGCAGCCTGTCTCCAAGCCGAGTGGTCCAGCCATGACTCTGAAGGAGGCTTCGAAGGGGACGGATTACGGGAACGCGCCACAACTCACTCCAGACGGTCCAGCGTGAACAACGGCATTCAACTAGACCTGCAAGAGTTGTCGAGCGAACCGAACTTGGCTGCTTCGTTTTAGCCATACGGCCTAGGGAACGACGCAGTATCGTTTCGCTTAACGCCCGTGAGGTGAAATAGGCCATTAGCGCACTATCGCACGACAAGAGGCTGGCTCAACATCAACTGCTGTGGTTCAACGACGCATCGAACACCCTCACAGTCCAGACGTGCGACGAAAGACAAGCATCAGATTTACTAAAGCTGAATACCCTGAAAATTCCGTCGGCGCCACCTCTCCCAGTGTCTGTGCACCAGGTCTCGAGCGAGGGCATGTCACGTGGTGTTATATACGGATGCACACCTGATGAGACATCGGAGACGCTGGCTGAAGCACTTGTCAGTGATAATGTGCAGATACTCCTTGCCCGCCATATGGGAAAGAGCGGGTCGGTGTTTATTACTTTCGCATCATCCCGCCCCCCTCGATACGTTAAATACTGGGATTTTCTCAAGAATGTCATCCCTTACGAGCCGCGATCCGTGGTGTGCTTCCAGTGCCATGGGTTGGGCCATAAGCGAGATGTGTGCCCTGCGGCGAATGCAGTGTGCCCTCGATGTGGTTCCCAGCATGAGGAACTCCCTGAGTCACGGCCACCTGGCTATAAACGCTTCGTGCACACAGCGCAAGCTTTTTGCCAAACACGCCAAGACTGCACAAGGACACCAGTCCCGCAGTGCCACACAAACAGGCAAGAATGGCAAGTCGTCTAGTCAATCAAATTACTTATCTAAAGGCAGGAGTGGAAGCCGTAAGCAGCCGAAGGCAAGCTCAAACTCAAGACCATCAAGCAAATCCCCGGATTCTGGTGTTCATTTGTCAACATCACAGCCTTCTCCGGTGCCCTACGCTTCAGTAACCTCTGGTGCTCAGAAGACTTCGAAGAAAACGTCTCGTTTCACTCCGTGGTGCGGAGAAGAGATCGCAAGGAGCTCGAGCAGATTTATGACATGAAAACCGAAGTCAGCACCCGTGATTTTGAGAATACATGGTCTCATCTCCAGAAGCAGCTGTCGGAAATCCAGCGATCCATAGACACGGCTCGGACACGATTTAAGCAACAACTGAAGGAGCGAAACGAGCAAAAGCTAGTACTCCAGCATCGCCTAGCAGAGTGGAAAGAGGAGATAATGTTCATTGACCAAGCGAAGAGACGACAATCTCTGTCACCACGAAGAGGCTCTGCCCCACCTCCTAAACATACACGGCCGCACCCAAAGAACGGGGGAAAGCTCAAGAACCCACCCCATGAGCCGTCAAAAGAAGAAACAGGAAGATCAGTGGAAGTCGTCCCACAGGCATACCACGCTCCCGAGTACGTCACGCAATGTCTGAACGATACGAGAGCCCAGGTAATGCAACAACAAGCTCAGGCGCACAGGCAAGTTTTACAGACAGAACAAGCTTTAAAGCAATGGCATCAAATGCAACAGGCACAGCAGGATATGATGCAACAGTTTATGCAAACCCTGCAGACACAGCAGGATCAAATGATGGCCATTTTGTCCCATCATGGAGAGCTCACCAAACAGCAGTGGTCGCAATGCAGTGCCTGAACAGTCCCCGGATGTCTTGCAGTGGAATTGCCGCTCGCTCAACCAGTGCGCCGCCGAACTCAACGCCCTTTTTGAACGTGTGGGCAAGCCGGCACTGCTTCTGTTGCAAGAAACGAGGGGCGCCACTCCTGGCATCCGGGGCTATGAAGGGTATTTTCAACCCAGCATATTACATGCGCAGACTGGAAAGAAAAAGTTGGACCAACAGAGAGAAGAGCAAGTTGAAGCACAGGCGGCTGTCTTTGTGCGTAGGCATGTGCCGCACGCAAAGCTCGACACAGCAAGTATTGTAGCAAGATGTAAGAGGTGGTGGCAGTGCGATGTAAATTGAGAGGTCGTCAACATTACTTGTGTCCGGATACCTTCGCCCAGAAACCAATTGCTACAAGAAAGATGGTGCGAAGAAAGGTAATTTCGCATGGTTGCGGGAACTGCGAAACATTTACCCTAAGGATTGACTATTGGTTGGAGGAGACTTCAATGTTCCTCATCAAAGCTGGGGATATGACATGAATTCAGAAAGGGGACGTATACACCTTGAAGAAGTTGAAACAGCCGGCGTTATCTTGGCGAACGACCTGGACTACCCCACTCGTCACGCACTCCATCCGGGCCAGCATGACAGCACACCTGGCTTGACTTGGACGACACCGGGACTTGTGAATGACGGAAGGTGTGGCGACGACCCTATGGGCAGCGATCACTACCCAATCTGGATTGAAGTCGAGGCGAAGGCCGCCGGAAAGAAGAAAAGAATGACGTCAGCCGTAGATTGGGACATGTTCCGTTCCTGTTTTGAGGCCTGCGACAAGAACACACCGTTCCTAGAGAAGCTTTCAAGTGCAGCTCGGGAAGCCACTAGAAATATTGAAGTGGACGAGCATCTTCCCACACCTGACAAGCATCTCCTCAATCTGTGGGACACGCGAGCCGTGGTACATCAGGTGTACATCCAGAACGGGAAGCAACACGTCGACTTGCTCAAGGTTCCTAACAAGACGGCGCAGGCGCGTCGTTATGCTAAGGAACTTGACCAAGAACGATGGTGCGACGTCTGCGCCTCGTTTGACGAACGGACTGGGATGCGGAAGCTGTGGTCCACTTTCAAGGGCATGTCTGGAAAGAGAAAGAAGTGCAATACCGTCAGGAATGTAATGCTGGCTACTGGATGTTCACCCTCAGAGTTCAAACTGAACGCGGCGCACACTTTCTTCCCTCAGCCAGATTTACCACCTGATGCTAAAATTTACCAACGCATGGTTCCCACGTCGGACACAGATATTGAATCGGCTTTCACTATGCAAGAACTGACCATGGCTCTTGATTCTGTCAACGCCAAGAGTGCACCGGGCAAGGATGGTATTACCTGGCAGTTGTTGCGGAACCTCAGCGAACCAGGAAAATAACAGTTAAAGGAAGAGATAAACAAAGTTTGGTTATCAGGCGAAACTCCCGCCGAGTGGAAGCACTCCGTGGTGAGCCCTATCCCAAAACCAGGCAAACCTGCAAACTATGTCAGCAATTTGCGGCCTATTTCGTTGACAACACTTTGCAAGCTTCTCGAACGCTTAGTCCTCACGCGGCTCACCTACCATCTCGAGAAAAGTCACAACGAACCATACTTTGACCCAAGTCAGACTGGATTCATAGCAGGCCTTTGCACTCAAGACAGCCCCTTTTAGCTCCGTCGTTGCACCAGGAAGCGGCGGGGTAGGCAGAAGGCTCCCGGCATCCTGGTCGCCGTGGACCTACGGAAGCTATTCGACAGTGTCACACACGAAGCCGTAATCTCGGCGCTCGAAGAAGCGCACCCTGGAATACGGATTGTAAACATTGTGAAATCGTTCCTGGAGCATCGGACATTCGGGATCCGTAGTGACAACATGTCCAAGGACATTCACGAACAATGTAGGTGTCCCTCAGGGCGAAAGTTTATCGCCTACGCTGTTTAATCTAGTCATGCGAGGACTGGCTGTGCGTCTACGACCGGTTCACGGCGTCCGTTTCACCATTTATGCGGACCACGTGACACAGTGGACAGAACCTGGCGGCCCTCTCAAAACAACAGAAATAGCAACCTAGGCAATGCAGCATGCGCTGCATTGCCAGACGAAACGGAAGTACATCTCTCTTGCTGCGGTGAGAAGTAAAACAAAAACACGCAGACATTCGGTTTGTATGTTTTATTATTTCTCTAAACTTTCGTCTATTGAAGCAACACATTGAACAAATAACTGACTTTGCCTCCAATAATTCTCGAAGTCACGTGTCACTTCGAGCGATGTCACAGCACTGAGATCTACGTAGGCACACTTGCGCGATATACGTCGAGGAGAAGGGCACACGGCGTTTAGTCTGAAATTTGACCTGTTTCCGCGGCGCGTAGCGGTGTATTGCTATGGATAGTATTGCTTAGCAGACATGATCGTGAGCGCGTATTGTATGCACTCCGCTCGTCAGCTCAAGATGGTCAAACCTGGTGATGGACCCTTTAAACAGAATTGCACGCATCGCAATTAGTGGTATAGCATTTATTAAAACACTTCACCAACGCTTCCCTTCCCATATATTAAAAAACACCGCATATCGATGAAGTGAATGATGATGAGTGGGCGAAGCACCGGGGGATCATTCGGGCAAAACGGCGGAAGCGTTATCCGGAAGCCGGCTTCCCGAACCAGAAGCGGAACCGGAGCTTGGTGTACATATACTATACATATTCATACATACATATATATATATATATATATATATATATATATATATACTGTACATGTGTGCAGTATATACAGCGCTTATATAGCCCTTGTGCACCACAGCGCCCCTAGCGGTCTCCATGCAAACCAGAGCTACGAACGGACAACGGACTACGAGGGACAAGGCTCGGCCCTAAGGTGCTTCGCGCCTAAAAATTTAATTATTGGGTCCGGTCCAGGAAGCCGCGCCCGCCCGTGCCGCTGTATGTTGAACACCATCTGCGACGGGGACAGAGTCCGCACATGCTGTGTTTCCGCGGCTTAGTTCGTGTTGATGCGGGAGAGGCGGCAGGCGCTTGCTGCTGCTTCTGACGCGCTTCCTCACTCCAGCGCTTTGACAGGGGTTTCCGCAGTCATCGAGTGAGATGTTTTCATGTTTGTTTGTGCGCGCATGGCACCATGCTTGTTAATTTTGCTAGTATGCCAGTGTTTACAAGTTTATACGGCCGATAAAACTACTATCCTTACTTCGTATAGCTTTGAACTAAAAAAGTTAAAACCTGGGGTTTTACGTGCCAAAACCACGATCTGATTATGAGGCACGCCGTAGTGGGAGACTCCGGAAAAATTGGCCCACCTGGGGTTCTTTAACGTGCACCTAAATCTAAGTACAGTGATATGGGGTTTATTGGCGTTTAATCCCGTTAGGTCCAGCGCAAAGAGCACCCGAGCAGTTCCAGCCAAACGCCAGCGCAAGGCAAAACCAGCGACACCGATCCTTTCGTCTTTCTCTTCCTCACTTCAGGAGCCACGCGACCACAGCGACGCTTGTGCTAACTTCGTCATTACAATGGCCCCACAAGAAAATACTAGCCATCCTGGCGACTCATGGTGACGACACGATAGAGGGATCGTAATACGGTTTAAGCCGGCTGACGTGCACAGTCTCGCGACCACGACGCCGCAGATCGTCAGACAGCGTGAGAGGTTCGACCACATAGTTTACAGCAGATGTACAGGCGACGATCCGGTAGGGTCCGATGTATTGAGCCAGCAGCTTAGACGAAAGACCGGGAACGTGAGGCGGAATCCACAAACAGACGAGGGAGCCGACTCGGAAAGTAGTAGGGCTCAGGTCGATGTCATGTTGATTCCGCTGGTGGGCTTGACCTTCCGTCGTGAAGGTACGAGCAAGTTGGCGGCATTCTTCAGCGTACCTGGCTACTTCTGATAAGCGTCGATATTCAGAGGCGTCAGGTTGGTATGGCAATACTGTATCGAGCGTACACGAGGGTTCTCGTCCATACAATAAAAAGAATGGTGAAAAGCCTGTGGTCGCTTGAGTCGCGGTATTGTAAGCGTAGGTCACAAATGGGAGAACCATGTCCCAGTTGGAGTGGTCCGACGCGACGTATGCAGTGAGCATGTCGCCAAGACTGCGTTTGAAGCGCTCAGTTAATCCATTGATTTGCGGATGGTACGCGGTTGATGTACGGTGGACGACGTGGCACTCGGCAAGCAGAGCTTCGACCACTTGGGAAAGAAAGACACGTCCTCTGTCACTGAGGAGTTCTCGAGGAGCGCCATGTCGAAGCACGAAATTGCGCAGGATGAAGAAAGCAACCTCACGTGCTGTAGCGGCAGGAAGGGCGGCAGTCTCAGCATATCGGGTGAGATGGTCAACACCAACGATTATCCACCAGCTTCCAGACGTAGTGCATGGGAGTGGGCCGTAAAGGTCGATGCCGACCCGATCGAAAGGCCGCGCAGGGCAAGGTAAAGGCTGAAGAGCGCCGGTCGAGCGTTGCGGAGGAACCTTGTGTTGTTGGCATGCTTCGCAAGCACGCATATACTTTAGGACAAAGCTGTACATACCGCGCCAGTAGAAGCGTTGGCGCAACCTTGCGTAAGTTTTCAGCACGCCTGCGTGAGCACTCTGTGGGTCGGCATGAAAAGCAGCACAGATGTCGGAGCGCATGTGACGAGGTATTACGAGAAGCCACTTCCGACCACCCGGTATATAGTTGCGGCGGTAGAGCAGGTTGGCTCGCACGGTAAAATGAGAGGCTTGACGGCGGAGCGCGCGGGAAGGCGAATTGGCGGTGGAATCCGACAGAAGGTCGAGAAGGGCAACAATCCACGGATCCTTCCGTTGCTCCGAATGCATGGACTCGACGTTGAGCGCTGAGATAGCGGTGTACTGTGCCGAGAGAGACGCTGTATCGGGGGGTAGAGGAGAGCGAGAAAGGGCGTCCGCGTCAGAATGCTTGCGGTCAGACCTGTACACTACTTGGATATCATACTCTTGAAGCCGGAGGGCCCACCGACCGAGGCGGCCCGAGGGATCTTTCAAAGTCGACGACCAGCAAAGAGCGTGGTGGTCCGTGACGACATAAAACGGGCGGCCATAAAGGTAGGGTCGGAACTTGGCAAGAGCCCAGACTATAGCCAGGCACTCTTTCTCAGTGGTTGAATAGTTTTTCTCGACCTTTGTGAGGGTTCGGCTCGCGTAGGCGACAACATACTCGTGATAGCCAGGCTTCCGTTGCGCGAGCACCGCACCAAGGCCCACGCCGCTTGCATCAGTGTGCACCTCCGTAGACGCCCGGGGATCGTAGTGCCGGAAAATCGGAGGAGCTGTGAGCAACTGGCGTAGTGTCTGGAATGCGTCATCACATTCACGAGACCAGTGAGACATGTCGGTGCCAACGGTGAGAAGTCGCGTCGAAGGTGCGATAACGGTCGCGAAATTGCGCACAAAGCGACGAAAATAAGAACAAAGGCCGATGAAGCTCCGGAGGGTATTCAGTGACGTCGGCTTAGGGAAGTCGGCGACAGCTCGAAGTTTCGCAGGATCAGGGAGTACACCGTCTTTGGACACAACGTGGCCCAAGATAGTCAAGGTGCGAGCTGCAAAGCGACACTTTTTGATATTCAGCTGAAGACCAGCGTTCTTAAGACATGTCAAAACTTGGTGGAGACGTGAGAGGTGCGTCGAGAAGTCTGAAGAAAACACGACGATGTCATCCAGGTAGCATAGGCAAATGTTCCATTTGAGACCGCGAAGTATGTTATCCATCATGCGCTCGAAAGTTGCGGGCGCATTACAGAGCCCGAATGGCATGACGGTAAATTCATATAGCCCATCAGGGGTGACAAACGCTGTCTTCGGTCGATCGCATTCGGCCATGGGAACCTGCCAGTAGCCAGATCGTAGGTCCAATGACGAGAAGTACTCAGCGCCTTGTAAACAATCGAGTGCATCGTCAATTCGGGGTAAAGGCTAGACGTCCTTCCGCGTGACTTTGTTTAGGTGGCGGTAATCGACACAGAAACGAATAGAACCATCTTTTTTTCGCACTAGCACAACTGGAGAAGACCACGGACTCTGGGATGGTTGAACGACGCCACGCTTGAGCATGTCATTCACTTGGTCGTTGATTATACGACGCTCCGCCGCTGAAACGCGATAGGGGCGTTGTCTGAGGGGAGAGTGGGACCCGGTGTCGATGTGGTGGGAAACACTGTTCGTACGACCCAAGGCGTGTTCCGTACAGTCGAACGAAGAACGGAAAGTATCTAGGAGAGACAGGAGTTGCTCGCGGTGCTCTAGGGAAAGGTTGGCGTCAACGCATGAATCAAAGATTTCGGTAGCCAATCGGGAGCTTTTCGGAAATGGTGTCATGGCGTCGAGCGAAAGGCCAGAAGAGGAGCCAGGCACGTCCAAACACTCAGACATGTCAATAGGTTCGACACAGCCGAGGCACTCGTCGCGAAGCAGAGTCAGCGGGTATTGGAACGGGTTGTCCACTAGCATAATTGTTGTACCAGCGGCTACGTCAAGAACGGCGAATGGAAGTGGTAGAGATTTGCGGTGAAGAAAAACAGATGAAGGCGTGAACAGTACCGAGGCGTCGGGCGCCGATGGACACAACAAAGCGACTGGTGTTGAAGTGCTTGGTGGCAGATCAGTATCGGCGGCGACAATAATCTGTAAAGGGGCGGGAGAGGCGGCAGGCAGAGTGGTGTTAACGACAGACAGAGCAACTTCGGCACGGGCACAGTCAATGACGGCACAGTGGCGCGACAGAAAGTCCCATCCCAGGATGACATCATGGGAGCAGGAAGGCAGAACAAGGAACTCAATTGTGTAAACTACGTCCTGAATAACGATCCTAGCGGTGCATGCGGTTGAAGGTTCGATGGGCTCCGTGGTGGCAGTACGAAGTACAAGGCCAGAAAGTGATGTGGTGACCTTCCTAATCTTACGGCAAAGAGTCTCACGTATGACGGAAACCGCAGCGCCCGTGTCGATGAGTGCGAATGTAGCGGCTCCTTCAACCTGTATTTCTATAATGTTTTGCGGCGATAGCGGAGGTCTTGGGCATTTCGACAAGCGTGCAGCTCTTGCCTCCGAAGCTGCAGCATTTAGTTTCCCTCGTTGGAAGGCGGGCGACGACGCATCGGCGATATCGAACGGCGACGCGGTGATGGTGAACGACGGGGGCTGAAGTTCTGACGACCGGTCCAGAAGTTCGGCGATGGGTTCGAATCAGCATGCTGGTGGGATGCAGGTACCTGTGGCTCAACGACGACGTCCTGACGCGCCAGGCGACGGCGACAAAAGCGCGCCACATGTCCCGCGATACCGCAAGAGAAGCATATCGGCCGATTGTCCCGCGTGCGCCATGGATCTTGCGGCCGGAAGTACTGAGGGGGCATTTGAGGGACAGGGAGAAGCGCTGGGCGCGGTGGCGGCGCCGAGTATAGGGAGTGTCGTTGGTCTAGGACGCGACACGACTTCAGCGTACGTCAAAGGTGCAGCAATCTGAGCTGCTGCAGCAATCTGTTGGACTGGTGGAAGGGCCTCTGCAACCTGCTCGCGGATGGCCTGCTGCACGGTTGCAGATGGCCTGCTAGTAGTCTCGACCCACCGTGGTCTTTTTCGGACATCACCTGCAGCCTCAACGGCTACCAGCAAAACGCACCATTCCAACTGCCGAAGCTAAGTTCCTTGTGCTGGATCACTTGAGCACAGCGTACCAAAGCCACCTACACGCGTGCACAGAGGGTCGGTGTGTGCACAAACAGATAGCTGCGTAGCGGCATTCTGCATACCCTCCCTTGATGTATCATGGACTGGCCGCCGGGATCGCGTAGTTTCGTCTACAACAGTACAAAGTGCCGCAACAATACCGCGGCTTTGCGAAAACTACGGGCCTATCCTGCACGAGATATCGTGGTGCTGATGGACTCAAAGTCAGCATTACAACGATAACATCTTCGCCTACCTCGAGAGAAGTTTACAAGGCAGTCTCTAGCACTGATCAAAGATCTAATGCCATCCCACGTAGGAATTGAAGGAAACGAAAAAGCTGACGCTCTTGCACGCCTAGCGCTGACAAGTGTCCCAAAAGTAAGAGCACCAAGCATTTTTCAGAACTCTAAGGATGCAATCCGTAATCACTTCAGGGTGATCCACACAAAACCTGCGTCTGAGTGATCCATCTACTTACTCGCGAGGAAGCGACGCTGTTGTGCCGCATCAGAACCGACTCTGCGTACACCCCGGTTTGGTCATTCAAGACTGGACGTTGTGCTTGTAGGTGAGACGTGCCGTCGTTCCTACTCAGAAGGCGGCTAGCGGAGCGGCGGCTGCGACGACCAGCGTGGCTGGCTTCCAGAACGACACTGCGCGTGCCGAGCTTGCGCCCCGAGCACGCGCTGCGCTTCTTTATTTTTCACTTCGGTAGCCGGCGCCAAGGCACCGGCTGAGAGCGCCGACCAAAGCGCTCCGCGCTGCGGCGTTGGTGGGCGCTACATGCTTTCTCGCTCTGTGCCTTCTGTGATGATATCCGCCACATTGAACATTTCATTTGGCTGTGCCCACAGTTCGACACAGAAAGAAACGCGATGGTCGACAGCCTGCAAAAGAGTGGCCTTTCGCACAGGACCTTTGCAGACGTCGTTTTCCCTGGAATGCTCGCGGCAATCAGGAAGAGAGTACAACTAATGATGATTGCCTTCCTGTGAGACACGGGGTTCATCGACACCTGGTGACTCAACCCTGATCTCAACTCATAGGAGGCTCGGGCGGAACAATTGCCGGTTATGTATGCCAGGCTAACCCCGCCTGCTGCAACACCACCGCCACCACCCCGAAAACCATGGTTTACGATTTTAAGCCACGTGCTCCTTTCTACAGAGCGAAGGAATGTCAATTGGCTGTGATGTTCAGGTGAAACCAACACCTTCTTTGAATGACCACACAACCAGCATGCGAGAATAGACGCTCGGGAGCTACAGATTTGCTGGAATCGGGAACTTGATCGTTATGTCAAATACGTGCTCCAAACCGTCGTGCATGCTGTGCCGCGTCTTTCGTGGACTGGGACGACGATCAACCACTGGGTTGCTATAGTACGCTTTGAATTCGATGGCATTTCAAGCCTCCGGCTTCGGGTGGCGTGTGGGTGAAGTGGGGGAAAGCATTCCGCTCGGCATCACTCGGGACTCAGAAGAACAGTCGACAGTCGCTCTAGCACAGCCGCACAGTCACTGCTCGTGCGCCGCCATTCCAGTACCATTTCAAAATTTTCGCGCAACTCCTGTCAAACTCCCGAAAACAATTAATCGAACATGTCTAATCGATTAAGTCGATTAAATGAAAGGTGGACGTCGATGAATATTGATCGTTTTGCGGGATATTTTTAATCGATTAATCATTCATCGATATTTACCAACCCTATGCATGACCACCAAAGAGGCGTTCTAGAGTATTGCACATTCAGGAAGGACTTGTCCGGAAAGGGACAAACAGGTTAATCTCGCGCAGCGGATGTCAGGACTAGATAGCGCTGCACCCCCCTTACATGTTACGCCCCGAGCTTTCTTGAATGAATTTATTCTCTCTCTAGCCAATGGCGCGCTCAATCATCGGCGATGGGTGAGTCGCGAATATGCTTGTGCGGCTTGCCGAACGAGGGCGTCTCGGGCGCTTCCTGCAAGGCCGGAATGGGCGCCAAGTGCCAGGGTATGACGACGCCCACCGGCGCCAACATCTTCTCGGGAGACGCCAATGGAGCCGTGGTCGCGTTCAGGCACTCTGCAGCACGAATAGTGGCGTTACTCGCACTGCTGGCGCGAAGCGCAGCAGCGAGGCTCACCGTTGGTGGCGAGCACCGTCCCGCTGGGGCACTCGCAGTGGCTGTACACGCAGCGCGCGTTGGCCGACCGGCAGTCGGCGTGCTTCGCGCAGCGAGCCCGCAGTCCACCCTCGGGCTTCGCGTCGCAGTCGAGGCTGTCGGCCGAGCGGGCGAACCCTTCGCGGCACGCGCACCAGCCCAGGTTGACCAGGCACTCGCTCTGCGACGCGCTGCACTGCTCCTGCAGACGCGCGCGCGCAGTGCTTCTCAAGCGTGTACAGCCGTTTCGAATTCGTGGCCGCCGCCAATAATCTGCCGCTTGTATGCGACGATAAAAGGCTGAGGACCAATAGAATCATGAGCCAGGACCAGAAGGGCAGCTATGACGTCATGGCCTGGAGCAGGTCTATGTAGATGTGTTCGCAACACTGCGCAGCGAAGACGTTTTCAGAAGGCAAAGCAGGAAACAAGGGGGTCAATTTTCACTTTCAATTCGTTTTCAACTTTCAATTCGTTTTTTTGCTCTGTTTTCACTAATGAAGACTGCTCTTCCATTCCCTGTGTCTCCGACCTTAATTATCGCTTCATGTCTCCTATAAGTATTAGTGTTGATGGCATCTCGAAACTAATACGCGATTCGAAAGTGTCTACATCGTGCGGCGTTGATAATATTAATTCTAAAATCCTAAAAAACACGGCAGCTATGTCTAGTCAGATTTTATACCACGTTTTTCAGCAGTCTTTATCAACTGGTCTTCTTCCTGCTGACTGGAAGATAGCCAAAGTCATTCCGATTTTCAAAGATGGAAACAGGCACTCTCCTGGTAACTACCGCCCCATTTCGCTAACATGCATTTGTTGTAAGTTTCTCGAGCACATCATTGCCTCCCATATTTTCAACCATCTTGAATCTAATAACTTTTTCTTTCAAAATCAACATGGTTTCCGTAAAGCGTTGTCTTGTGACACTCAACTATTGGAATTTACGTCAGATTTACATAATGGCATGAATAATAGCAAACTTATTGACTGCATTTTCCTTGACTATGCAAAAGCCTTTGACAGAGTCGCTCACTGTCGCCTAATAGCTAAATTAACTGCTCTTAGGATCGATTCATTAACATTATCCTGGATTCGTAATTTCTTATCTAATCGGCGGCAGTTCGTATGTGTTAATAAATTCAGCTCCTCCACATCAGTAGTAACATCAGGTGTACCGCAGGGTAGTGTATTAGGCCCTCTTCTTCTCTTCTTTTCTTAACATTTATTAATGATTTACCCAGCAACATTTCTTCCTGCATAAGACTTTTTGCGGATGACTGCGTAATTTACAGAACCATTGATTGTCATGGTGACCATTTAACTTTACAAAATGACCTTCACTTAGTTAATCAGTGGTGCGACCGTTGGCAAATGTCACTTAACACATCTAAATGCTGCGTACTTTCCTTCACTCGCGCGAAATCAGCTCTTAAGTTCCCGTACAAAATCTGTTCGGCTGAAGTTCCTCGTGGCTCTACTTGCAAATATCTTGGTGTTCATTTCTGTACTAATCTTTCCTGGTGTACTCACATCGAGAAGATATGCGCTAAAGCTAACAGAACTTTAGGGTTTTTACGTCGTCATCTGCACCTTTCCCCCTCTACCATTCGACAACAGACCTACCAAACATTGGTACGCCCTCAACTAGAATATGCTTCATCGATCTGGTCTCCTCATCAACAGTACCTAATAGACAAATTGGAATCCATCCAAAATCGTGCTGCCCGCTTTATAACTTCTAATTACAGTCGTCAATCTAGCATTACCCAAATTAAACGTGATATTTCCCTTCCCGACTTGGATTCCCGCCGCTCTGTTGCCCTTCTATGCCTCTTTCATAAATACTTCTATAACTCGTGGTCCAGCCGTTTGTCACTTGAAATTCCTTCTCGCACATCTAGTCGACTTCATAATCATCTCAGCTTCAGGCGCATTTTTGGCCGCACACAGTCATTCAATAATTCTGCATTGCCACGCGCCATCGCACTATGGAATAACCTTCCAAATGATATTGTTTCAGTAAACGATTCTGCCAAATTTCGTGAACAATTGCAACTTCATATGTTCTCTTGACTCTGTATTAATATATTTTTTTTATGATTACCAGTGTTCCTATTTCCCTTCCAAGGTACAAATTTACTTGTTCTTTCCTACTATGTAGTTATTTTTATGCCGTATTTATTGCCTTTTTTCTGTAACCCCCCCTACGCAATGCTCCACTGGAGCCTGTGGGGTAATATGAATAAATAAATAAGTAAAGTGAACACGCAATGAGTCGCGTACTTTTGCACAGTAACTTCTGTCCGCAGAATACTCAACGCTAAGTGCAACGACAATTGTCACATTTTGTGTAGCCACGCCCTTTCTCTACCACTGTGCGACTGACGCTTGGAACGTGGGCGAACATAGCTGTGCGTGTTCCAAAAGCTTCAACATTCTTTGAGGAGCAATGGAAACAGTCACGTTGGAAAATGAAAGTGCTGACCGAAGCTCATAAGTCATCTCCGTTTTCATTTTGCTTTACCTCGATTACAGAGACCTCTTGACCTCTCGAATCGGCGATGATTATATGGTGCACTCTCCGATGTGGAAATATTGCAATACAAGGTGCATGTAATCATATCACCAATTATATGAAATTAGGCGGTTAACTCCAATGTATTATATAGGAGGTGCTAAAATAGGGCTAAATGTTCTCAGGTTACCCAGATTTGTTGTTAGTTCTTGAAAGTTTTGACAATTTATTGCTCGTACACCCGCCACGGTGGCTCAGTGCGTCGAGTACGAGGCCACTCGTTAAATTCTTGAGCGCATTTCTATAAGAGCGAAATGCTCGTGTACTTAGTTAAAGGCCCCCAGATGGTCCAAATAGTCTCACACCATGGCGTGCCTCATAATGAGGTCAATGCTTTGGTACGTAGAACCGCAAAATTAAATTTCAATTTAGGACGGAGAGAGCACAAGGTGCTACTCACAATTGACATCTTTATTACGGTATACCAATACTTAAAAAAATACAGGCATAAAGAGCATGCGCATGAGCATGCGCATCATGACACACGGATCGAGAGAACAATGCCACACAAGAGAGTCTAAAAATGAAAATTGAGCGTTGTGCAGACCAATAGAATAGACCTTCATGTATTCTGATCTTGCAAAATATGCGTCTCATAATTCTCGGGCCGTGGTATCCCGGCTCCTTTTCTCCTTGAGACGTGCTTGACAGGTGCACATTTTGTAGTTGTTCGCAGGTGTGTGTCGCGGTTAAGACCGCCGGGGTAGCCGCTCATTAATAAAGCGGCCAGTCTGGCTGACAAACATTGCGAGATTTCTAGGGTGTCTTATAAACTATGCCAACAGTAGATTCTAGAAACTTTACATGTTTCTTTTCGCAATCTAGTTCCTAATCATTTGTGATACACTTTTGCATAACCATGACAGTTTGAAAGGTGCAGAAAAAACAACTGGAACATGATACGCGGTTGCCACGTTCTTAAACTTGTGAGCAACCCTATGACTATACGCTTCAGGCCTCTTCAGTTGCGTGACACAACTGCTGTTGCTATCGCGCCGCTTGCCTTTCAGTTTCTCAAGTGATGCCTCAGAAACCGATGTCAACACGAAACATGGCTGGGTACTTAACTGCACAACAAAGCTATTATTTGCGGTGTGTGTGCACGATTTCATCAGAGCATATTCGAAACAAATCAACGAAATGGCGCATTTCACAGTTTTCGAGTGCGATTACCCCTGTCAATTTATACGTGCGCGTGGCGAATACAGCCAGCGGGCGTGACGTGATCGAAAAGATAGCTGCAAATTAAAAAAATTGCGCACATCTCATGCACTGTGGGAATCGACGTTATTCGAAGCATTTTGCAGGCAGCTGGCTGTGCAGCATAGTTTGGGATCCTGCAAAGCGTTACCAGGTGACCAATGCGTTTGTGTAAATCCAGTATGTGTGAGTGTGTGGCGCGAGTACACTGAACTGACATTAACGAGAGAGTATGACGACAGCAGCAAAACGACGACGAGTGCATGATTTCTACGAACGATAGCAGTGATGTGAACGAGCGGCATGCAGGTGCGAGCTGAGTAAGCAGCGCTGAGACGAAATGCTCACTGGCGGCAGCACGTCGTACCACTTGGAGGACGCCAACGGGCGACTTGACGGCGATACTGCAACACAGCCCGTGTCCTTTTCAAGCCATTAGGACGAGCGGCCTGGTGCAGCCTGGGCCAAGCCGTGATGACGCTGCCAAGTACGAAGCAGCGTTGCCGTGCTCGGACACCATGTGCACCAGGAAGGCCTCAATGTTCGATCAAGCAATGTGGCAACGACGAGAAGGGCCGCGAAAGTCGGGAGAAACGAGGACGCGTAGCGTTGCTAATCGGAGCTCAGAAATCAACGCTCGTGGAAAAGTTGCTTTTTAATCGCTGTTTGAATGGATGCAACCACCGCCCGGTGTCCTGCTGCCGAGATGCCGGGATCTTCTTACGCTTGCCACCTGACTCGATCAAACGTATTTACGAAGCTGGAAAGACGATGCAACGACCATAATGGCATCACAAACACGAGCATACAGCCATCGGCCCAAATTAGTAGACAACTTGGTTCACTAGGTCATCATGAGTCTTGTTATGGTAATTATGGTAATAATGTCATGCTGTGCATGCATGTATGCCATGGATTTATGTCTAAATTGCCATGCATGCCATGACATGCATGGGAATCATGTCATGGCTTGACATACAAATATGTCATGATATGCATTCATGACATTCATGTCAATCATTTCATGACATGTATGGCATGACATGTCAAGTTATTTCTGTTGATTAAAATCTTACTTTCACCGAATTTCTCGCATCTTCAGAATCATAAAAAGCATACACCTGCAAAACTTAATTTAAATTGAATATTTCCTTGTGAACACAGATTACTTGTTTTTCTAATTATTAAAATGTATTACTTCCTGTTTGTATGCATAGATTTTTGTAAATTGATGCCTACCCGTCTGTGTACTCGCATGTGAGCACCCGACGCCTTCTGTTGCCTTTGATGGGTTTTTTATAAAAGGCTGTGATTTTTGGGCTGGTAAAGTTGCCTGCGCGCAACGTTTTACTCAGAACTCCACCATGTAATTCGTTTCATGGTAAATAAATTATCATTCAAAATCAATTTAGAATTTCAATTTCTAGTGAGCTTTAATTGCTAAGTTTACAGAATATGAACTCTATGCGAAAACTCGCTGCAGGAACATCAGATATGAAAATATCAAGTATTTCATGTCTATAGCGGGCATGACAGGTCAAGCAATTATCCAACCACCGGAAAATTATGCCTGGTGCAACAAATAAAACAATGAAAGAAGTGAATCCGCTAAATACAACGGTATACATCAAGCATGATCACACCCCGCCGTCTACCATCCCACTCATTTTATTAAAACATTTCGCACACGTTATTAAAATTTGCAGCACAATTCTAATCAGAAGTTTTCCAAGATCTATGCGACATGTTTCAAATATCCTTACTTTCATCAATGATTTTGCTGTTGATGCGCACTAACCTTGTCGTACAGAATTGTGTACAAAGTGACTTACAGGATTAATGAACGAGATAAAAGGGAACCGAAGGGCCCGATTTTTTATACCGCGAAGCTGTTAAGGGCTCAGTCTTCGATGGTCGCGTCCGGATGCAAAAAAAAAAAAACTCACATTGGCCGTATGCTGTATGTGCGAGTGAAAGCGCACGGCGGAGAGCAAACACCACTTCCGTCGTGCTAAAGGTCGTGGGGGGCGTTTAGCTGCGGCACCAAATGCGTATCTTGCGACCGGGCGCAAGGGGAACTGGCGACTCAATCTCCCACGCGAAAGGAGGACAGCGGGAAGGCAGCGCGGGAGGGAGGGGTTGCGGCTTCTGCTCTGCGAGCAACATGTACTTTGCGCGGCGCCGGGCGGTCGTGCGCACCGTATCTTGAAAGCGATCTGCAACACGGCTCCTACTTTGTATGCGCTGTGCTTTCGCCGCTCAGTTTCCGTTGAAACGACAGACCGCATGAACCTTCGCTGACTGCTGCTGGCGCGCTTGCTCAGGCCAGCGTTTTGACAGCAGTTGTGTGCGGTCACACAAACAACGCGCAGAACTGTTGTCGACGGCGGCGGCGTTTTGCCCGCGTTCGCACCGAACGCGCGCGGCGTTGGTGACGTTTTTATGAAGAACGTGCCAACCTTTGCCGTACACCCTATGGTGGTGTACCGTAGCGACCATAAGGCCATGGTCCCTGTAGTCACTAAATAAATGAAAACCACCGGATCATACATATTTCTCATTCTTTAATAGTTCAAATAACCAATTACACGATCACATCGTAATAGTCATAATTGGAGATACATAATTGCCGCCATAGTACAGCTTCGCTGGACTTCCATCTCCACCCCAGCGGAAGGGCTGACAGTTTTTTAATCCTATTATTACAGTCAATGTAGTGGAAGATGAAGACGCGTGCGCGGAGGCTCGCCCTGAAGCCTGTTCGATAAACCCCGTTTCTTTCGCGTCGTAACAATGTCATAAGAAGCCACCAAGGACAACATATGGGAAATTGCTTGTACCTAATAATTGAATTAAAGAAATGATAAATTAATGGAAATAAAAATGGATGAAAATACATCTGGCCGCAGGTGGGGAACGATGCCACGTCTTCGCATTATGCTTGCGATGCTCTTACCGATTGAGCTACCGCGGCGCCATTTTCCCATCCACTTCCTGGGGTATTTATGTTTTACTACTAGGATTGATGTCACACATGCTTGTCAAGACGCGCATAGTCAGAATATATCCAGTTTAAGAAATGCATATCATGTCATTTAATCTATTAATATATTTATGACATTCATGTCGTGGCATGATTGTCATTCATATCAGGCTCATTATCTAACGTGTGAAGATATCCATGGCATGAATGAAATGACATATGAGTCACATGAATGACATATATGACAGGAGATGATAGCGTCGTGGTTGTTTCTTTAGCTGGATATGCATCAAGAAATGTGGCGAGACATGCGTGCATGACATGACAAAAATGAAATGTCATGACATACTGCATGTCTTTCCGTCATTCGTCATGTCATGACTTACATGATATGTCGTGTAATTCATGTCATAACACACATGCCATTTATGTAATGGCATCTATGGCATGCCATTCGTGTCAGCTGATCATGCGCGCATGTCATGTCACTAATATCCAGATATATATCGAGATAAAAAACGAGCACGACGGCTTCAATTATCTCATTCATACTATATTTATGTCATGACATACATGTATGTCATGATGACATGTATGTCATCAATGACATCCATGTGATGTCATTGATGTCACGACATATCATAAATGTTATGTACGCATGTCCCTCATCCCTGTTCTGAGATATATCCCCTTCAAGAATCGACCACAACGGCATCACGACGTAGGCGGAGAGATTGATTGATTGATTGATTGATTGATTGATTGATTGATTGATTGATTGATTCAAAGCGCCTAAAGTTCGCACAGAATGCTTCGCATAAAAGAACTGCATTTTGACATTCTTCGGGCGCTTGTGTGTGAAGATTAAATCTTCGCAGTTGTGTCTAAAAACACTTAAACGGTCCCTGAACCATTTCTTATCGAAGTGGAGAAAGACATTTGAAGTGAAAACAGGCTATTTCAAAAGTAGTTTGCCGCAAAAAGTACTTGAATGCGTTCAGCACAAGCGTACTTATTGACAATCAAACTTCGCTGTGCTGCCCTTCCTTCTCCAACGCCTTGCACTGCGAAGGCTGTGGCGGGGCGGGGCGGGGCCACAACGCTCGGCTTTTGAAATGTCACCGTGACGCGCAATTCAAATTTCATTGTGAATGTTAACGTAGACGCCACGATTTCCGAACTTGGTGCCTACGACGCGCTAGCCGAATGCGGTTGGCCTCAGCGAGCCGCAGCGCGCTTAACCAGTGGGTGCCGCCACGAGTCCACTAGCGACCAATAGCAGCCGCGTATTGGAATGGGCTTTATTGCGAAATAAATCACACAGAAAAGAGTGAGGATCATGACTTCTGTTGAAAAGAGAGCGTTTGAGAGAAAGGTGACTTCGCCCTCCGCTTGCGAGCTCCACGCACGACAGCAAAACTTGGCTGAGATGTTCACAGCAGCTACCCGCGGAATATGTTCTTTCACCAAGCCCGAGTTCAGGGTCCCTTCAAAACTTAAGCCACAAGAAAAGAACACTCTTTGTTACTGTTTTATCCAAACAAGAAAATCGTCGACGTATATATATATATAAACCTGAAAGAAGTTATTTCTTGTTTCTATTATGTTAAAAGCATAGTATAGTTAAGCGGACACTAAAGAGGAGGATGATTTTACCTGTAAAACACCACGAACCACGAGAAGACGCTTAGCCATAAAAGGCGCAAGGAGGGCAAACATTGGCGGCAACGCCGCCTTGAGATACCAGCTCGCCATGACGTCACCTGCAGGGCCTAGTTAATTATCTACAAGTGTACTCTAAAGGAGGAGGGAGCCAAGGACTGAACTCAGCCAACGCAGTCCAACTGCGGAACAATATTTTGAAATCTGTAACGGCACAATGATGTGCAGGCGTTGAGGTTTCAGTGCAAAATTCAAAAATGCAACTTCGGCCATCATTTTCTTTACTGACCATCAGCCCATTATCGCGAAACTAACGACAATAGCGTTTTAACGAATACTTTATCAGGCTGAATTCATTTAGTGTTTCTCTTTAGTGTCCTATTAAGTACAGTTGAAGGCGGCGACTCACCTTAGTACTGAGATCGATTTCTGAGGCTTCAAAAACTGGAAGGCAAGCGGCGCTACAGCAACCGCACTTGTGTCACGCAGGCCTGAAGCGTCATAGGGCCGCTCATAATTTGAAGAATGCCATGTTCCAGTTATTCTTTCTGCACCTTTCAAACAGTCAAACAGTGTATCACAAATGATCAAGGAACTAGACTTGTCAAGATTCTAGAACGTAAGGTTCGCGAATTGTATCATGTGGCAAAGTATACGTCAGTCAGACTGGCCGCTGTATTAAAGGGACCCTGAAACGATTTTGACGATTTTGTACAAACGTTCTGATAATTAGGTTACGCATTTAAGCGCTCCGCGTAAAGCGTGCAATTTGTTATAACATTTTAAAATGTGCGTCGCTACCGATCGCAGCGGCGCCGCTCCCCTGAGTTTTAAGCCGCCCCGTTCAAATCCTAATGGTTAGCGCAATCGATGTCATTTGGGCGAGCTATGCGATTGGCTACCTAGGTTACGTCATCAATAATTTTTCTCACTTTATGGTGCACAAATGTTGGTCGTAATAGTTGCAATGTTACCTTGTTTCTATAAAATATAAAGTACCAGAAAGAGAATGCACTTTATCACTACACTCAAGCACTTGCGGCACACAACAAGTATCGTCTGCTTGTGTTACAACGTGCTCCTTGTTGACGCGAGCTACGCGCCCAGTGTTGGTCTCGCAGTTTGTTTTCGCGAGCACCTTGAATCGCCCTTGTTGCGTATTGGGCTGCGAACCTAGCGACTGGCAACATGTCAAGCTGTGACGTAAGGCAACAGGCGAGCGGAGTGGTATCCGATCGGCATCAGGTTTGCGACTGTCACTTCCCGCCGGAGGATTACTGCCGCAATAGAGAGTTTTAGCGCGTCCGAATTTCCGGTAAACGCAGGCGGACTGGGCATTTTGCCAGCTGGGCGAATGCACAAACGTGAGTGGCCTGCAGGGTGCAGACACCTGATGGCACAGAGCTCAACAGACTGCAGCTAGAGGACGATTGCCTCAGTGACATAGACTACACATAATCAATAGGAAACCAAGCAGAGTCAACACAGAATCAACAGGAAAGACAAACACATAGCTAATATAGCAGTAATCAAGTGTATTCTACTTTGCCGCTGGTGTAAATTCTCGGCATCAGTGTAATCGTGAACTTTTTAAATGTGAACGTCTTTTTAAATGTTTAAAATGTTTTATTGTTTTTATTTACAGCTACTGTCAGTCCTTACACAGGGCTATTACAGGAGTGTAATAGAAATGTATAACAGTTAGCATTCTGGAAAACAATCGTAAAATATGTTTTGCATTCCAATATAACATGTGAAGGGACAAATTAATAGCACTAAATGAAATATAAGCAAATTATTAGCAAATAAACGTACCAAGTCACATATAGACAAAACATTGTATTCGCAGTTACAAATCAGGATGTCAGCTATGTGTTTTATGAATGAATCAGTTGATGAGGATGAGACGGTTTCGGACAGAGAATTCTATTCGCTGATAGCTCCTGGAAAGAAGCTATACTTAAAACAAACAGTACGAGCAGCAATAGTACAATAAACATTGAATGGCGGTGCCTAGAGGTCTCGCTGCTAAGACTTTCAAAATAGTCGGCGTATTTTACATGAAATTGACTATTAACAGTAAGATAAAAAATATTTCAGCCTTTCGTATTCAGTCCTAGCCTGTAATGTGGGTAGGTTTGCAAGTACACACAGTTGAGAAGGGGAGTCCGACCGCCGGTATTTGTTGAATGTAAATCTCACTACTAGAGGCTGCACTTTTTTCGACTTTTGAAACGTTTGTAGCAGAGAAAGGATCCAAGACTACCTTAATTTTCATATTTAATTATTGGTCTAATTAGTGTTTTATACGCTAAACGTTTTGTTTGTTCTGTCGCAAACGGCAAATTACGCCTGAGACACCAGAGCGATCTGCTGGCCTTAGAACACACATAATTTATGTGATCGTTCCAGCGGAGATCATTTTTGAAGATCAATTGCCAAGGTGCTTATGCTGCTCAACTCTTGTAAGTTCATAATTGTCAATATAGTAAGTGTAGTTTACATAATTTTATATGCGAAGCATTTCTTGGCGAACATTTGCCACTTTGACATGCAGTATCTATCTATCTAGCCGCCCACGTCTTGGTGCGCTCGTGGTCGTTTCGTTAACTTGGTATGTACCAAAATTGGCACAGTGTCACAAGAGTGTATGACAAATATAAATGATAGGTCACGACATGTGCGTCATGTAGGACACGAAATAGCCGCCCACGTCTTGGTGCTCTCGTGGTAGTTTCGTTAACTTGGTATGTACCAAAATTGGCACAGTGTCACAAGAGTGTATGACAAATATAAATGATAGGTCACGACATGTGTGTCATGTAGGACACGAAATAGCCGCCCACGTCTTGGTGCTCTCGTGGTAGTTTCGTTAACTTGGTATGTACCAAAATTGGCACAGTGTCACAAGAGTGTATGACAAATATAAATGATAGGTCACGACGTGTGTGTCATGTAGGACACGAAATAGCCGCCCACGTCTTTGTGCTCTCGTGGTCGTTTCGTTAACTTGGTATGTACCAAAATTGGCACAGTGTCACAAGAGTGTATGACAAATATAAATGATAGGTCACGACGTGTGTGTCATGTAGGACACGAAATAGCCGCCCACGTCTTGGTGCTCTCGTGGTCGTTTCGTTAACTTGGTATGTACCAAAATTGGCACAGTGTCACAAGAGTGTATGACAAATATAAATGATAGGTCACGACGTGTGTGTCATGTAGGACACGAAATAGCCGCCCACGTCTTGGTGCTCTCGTGGTCGTTTCGTTAAGTTGGTATGTACCAAAATTGGCACAGTGTCACAAGAGTGTATGACAAATATAAATGATAGGTCACGACGTGTGTGTCATGTAGGACACGAAATAGCCGCCCACGTCTTGGTGCTCTCGTGGTCGTTTCGTTAACTTGGTATGTACCAAAATTGGCACAGTGTCACAAGAGTGTATGACAAATATAAATGATAGGTCACGACGTGTGTGTCATGTAGGACACGAAATAGCCGCCCACGTCTTTGTGCTCTCGTGGTCGTTTCGTTAACTTGGTATGTACCAAAATTGGCACAGTGTCACAAGAGTGTATGACAAATATAAATGATAGGTCACGACGTGTGTGTCATGTAGGACACGAAATAGCCGCCCACGTCTTGGTGCTCTCGTGGTCGTTTCGTTAACTTGGTATGTACCAAAATTGGCACAGTGTCACAAGAGTGTATGACAAATATAAATGATAGGTCACGACATGTGTGTCATGTAGGACACGAAATAGCCGCCCACGTCTTGGTGCTCTCGTGGTCGTTTCGTTAACTTGGTAGGGCACACTGCTTCGCATAACATCGATTCCCAACGGGCGTGGGATCATTTTTTCTTTCTAGAGACTGGCGTAACTACGGTTCGTAGTGTATTTAGCTCCATTTGTCATTCATCACACCATTTCTTAATCATATGTTAGTTGCCGTGTAAGTTTTCCTGGTCAGCTACTGTTCCTGCTTTATTGTGTATAATGCAGTCATCTGCAAAGAGCCCGATGGAATCGTCTATGTAGGCGGCCCAGAATGCTACCTTGGGGTACTCCTAACTCAACAGATGAAACTCGAAATTTCGTGTCTCTAGTCTCGACATACTGCTCGCGAGAATGAAAATAAGGTGAGAACCAATTTGTAATGGTAGCATTGTTAAACATTACCTCAACATTTCTCAGCAATTCACGGTGAGAGACTTTATCGAATGCTTTTGCCTTGAAGATAATGTCTGTCTGTCCGCGAGAGATTATGGTTTCCAAAAGGTGGTGTACTAATTCGATGAGGTGAGATTTAGTAGTTGATAAGTCTTGTCGAAAGCCGTGTTGGCAATTAGACAATAAATTGTGTTCGTTCATACAATTTAAAGATGTTTCGAGATAATTTGCTCAAGCCGCTTTGAGCAATCATTAGTAATCGAGACAGGGCGATTTTATAAATTGACAGGACTGCCGCTTTTGAGGATATTAGCTTGCTTCCACACCTTGGGGAAAGAACCGCTACGAAGAGGAGACAGAAGTGTTAATGTGAGATGTTTGAATTCCATTCGGCGTACCGGCACAGAAACTCATTCGGGATGCCATCGGGTCCGGGGCTTTTCTTTACGTTCAAATTTAGCAAGAGTTTCAGCACACCTTGTTCGGAAATTGACGTCTGCAATAGGTGGCCTTTCAGATGCTCGGCATAATACTGTTATCTTCTGTGAACACAGATGTCAAATATCCGTTGAAACTCTCAGCGGCTGCGCCGTTGAGCGGCGAGCATTCGACGATGGGTTGACATATCTCCAAAGTTTGTCAGGTGCCTCTTAAAAATATCGTGATTGTGACGCCGAACAACTTTTGTTTGGGTTCTTTGGTTGCTTGAGTTCCTTGCCGAGACATCGAATGGTGGATCGAAGCTGAGTGCGAGGATTATTCTTACAGTTCTTACGTTTGCGTTTTAGTTGTCTTTTTACGTGCATTATTTCTCTAGTTATCCAAGGACTTCTATTACTATTTATCCTTAATTAATACGCTTAGGTATATACTGTTGTATACGAGACATGACAAAATTAAAGTACTTCCAGAGATAATATGGGCTCTGATTAAGCTGGCAAAGTTCAGAGAATCTCTCATAAGAGTCCTTAGTTAGGGCAATAGAGCATTTAAAGGTTCGAGCAATATTAGCTCTGTGTTTGGCTTGTTAAGCTCTGCGCCACCAGGTGCCGCACCGTGCAGGCCGCTCACGTTCGCGCTAAAGACCTTTCACTACAGTGTTATGGAGAGGCTTTAGTTTACGCCTCCGCCCAACCCATCGAAACGTCCAGCTGGCCTGTGTTTACCGGGATGCCCGACACGCTCGGCGCTGCAACAGAATGCTCGCAACGGACACTGCTTGGATAGCAGTCGCTGGGGATCGACTACTATCCATGAGGCACCATGAGGCAGTGAAGGCGGCGCTTAGCCCCGATCACTCGGCGAACGAGTTTTAGTAGAAAAGGCACGGCTAGGGTGGACGGTAGCTTGTCATCGTCCTTAGTTCTCGTAATATGAAACGCTTCACTTAAATTGTGGCGCGAATGTTTTACTTTAGCTGTACCCTATGCGTCTGCAAAATTTATCCTAAGCGTTTCAGGGACACTTTAATGAGTGCCTGAAAGAGCATAAGTGGTCTTAACCAACAGGAACAGGCTCGTATTTAGCACGACACTGCAAAATATGCGCATATAAAGCTCGTTTAGACAGATCACCACATTGAAAAGGAGCGGGGATAGCACTTGCGCGAGAATTATAAGCATAATTTATAATATGATGATCAACCATTTTTATGTCCACTGCAGGACGAAGGCCTCTCCCAGCAATATTCAGTTACCCCTGCCTTGCGCTAGCTGATTCCAACTTGCAAATGTCCTAACTTCATCACCCCACCCAGATTTCTGCCGTCATCGAAAGCGCTTTCCTTCCCTTGGTACCCATTCTGTAACTCCACCGGTTATCTACGCCCAGCTCAATTTATTTCTCTAAATTAATGCAATTAGAACATCGGCTATCCCCGTTTGCTCTCTAAGCCACACCGCTCTCTTCCTGTCCGTTACGCCCAAGATTTTTTGTTCCGTCGCTCATTGCGCGGTCCTTAACTTGTTCTCGAGCTTCTTTGTTAACCTCCAAGTTTCTGCCCCATATGTTAGCACCGGTAGAACACAATGATTGTACACTTTTCTTTTCAACGACTGCGGTAAGCTCCCAGTCAGGATTTAGTAATGCCTGCCGCATGCACTCCAACCCATTTTTATTCTTCTGTAAGTTTCCTTGTCATGATCAAGGTCGCCTGTGAGTAATTCAAATGGCTCACTGAGCGAAAAAGCCGACGGCCGGCGTCTGTAGCATGCGAAACGGCACCTTAATTCCCACTGGCTGCGACGCCACGTCACGAGCGCGCCTCGATGGAGTTCCCATTGGCTACGACGCCACGGTTATAAGAGCGGCAGGGAACACCGCTTCAATGGCATGAGGGCATCACCGCGACGCCAAATCGCTCTCCGCGCCCGCGTTCTAACTGTGCCTCAGTAAGGCCAAATCAAAACGCGCCAAGCGTGTCAAGAACTCGAAGAACCGCTCAGCGCCGTTCACTTGGAAATTAATGCTTTCGCATTTACAACTTACAACCAGTGCTTAGGTGTCATCGGACTTTTTCAAGCATAATATTGACGCGAGATAGGCTGGCACCTGCGGCCGCTTCAACGAGAACGACGAAGTGTACGTGCTCTGGAACGCGCGCTCCCAGAGTGTCAGCCTTGACTAAAAAGAACACCGTTTTGCCAAGGCTGCTAACTTCAGGACAATATCTCCTCCATCTTTGATTGAATGTTATTCCATCTTCTCCTGCCGCTTTTCCCCGGGACATGTCTTGCAAGGCCATTTTACATTGCTAGTTATATGAGGAGCCCCTCTATCCAGTCCATCACTACTTCCAATAAAGGTAGCGTGGCTGCTCAGGGTACTGTAAAGGTTAGTATAGAATTATTCCACTACTTTTGCTATATCATCAAAATTGCTGATGAAATTACCCTGGTTATCTTTCAGTGCATACATCTTCAGTGTTTATAATATCACTTGGTTCAAAATGTGTCAGTGTTGCTATTGCTCCGTACAACACTGAGTGTTGTTTTTTGAGAACGTTTTTTTTTTTGTTTTTTTTTTTTGGACATTGCTCTCTTGATCTGTCCTTCTCTACGCATGCTCCTTATACATATTTTCCCATAAGTAAATGTGTGACCTAACAAAAAAAAAAAACACCGCATATCCACGGGGTGAATGATGATGAGTGGGCGAAGCTCCGGAGGGAATCATCGGTAAACTGTGAATCTTCCGTGTAATTCGCCCAGTCTCGCCGCACTAAATCAAACAATTGACTTCCACCAATGACACGCGCCATATGTGACGTCATTCCTATTTTATAACAGCGCCCTTCATTATAATTGCACCATCTCCCGCTTAAGGGAACGCTAGCACAAACGCGTTAGAAACGTGCAGTACTCTAAGGGGAAGAGGCCACAGCGTCTTACGCAGCCGTTTACACATGCCGGAACGTGCACCGCGTTTGCCGACGCCATCAGCGTTTATGAATACGGGGGTAAGGCGGAGAGGCCACAGCGTCTTACACCAGCTTCTTGCACGGGCCGTAACGCGCTAGCACAAACGCGTTAGAAACGCGCAGTCTTTCGTTAATGTTGGGTATTTATTGCCATCGTGGTGCGTCTGTCCATGTGCGCTTCGTGGCGTATTGGTTAGCGCCACGCGTTCAGAAGCGAGGGGTCCGTGGTTCGATTCCGCTACGGCCACAACTCTCGGAATTTTTTTTCTCATAAAAGTAGACGTGGCTACCTACTACGACGACTACTACTACTACAGAGGAGGGACAGACCCACACCCTAAGGAGCTTCGCCCCTAAAAAATCACAGCATATCCACGGGGTGAATGATGATGAGTGGGCGAAGCTCCGGAGGGAATCATCGGATCTCCCGCTTAAGGGGACGCTAGCACAAACGCGTTAGAAACGTGCAGTACTCTCTAGTAAGGGGGAGCGGCCACAGCGTCTTACGCAGCCATTTACACATGCCGGAACGTGCACCGCGTTTGCCGACGCCATCACATGACTGCTGAGAGAGTATACCCCCCGTATTCATAAACGCTCCTCGACTTGAACTTGACTTGCCACCGCTTTGGGCAGCGCGTTCGAAACGCGTTGAAGGTAAGGCGGAGAGGCCACAGCGTCTTACACCAGCTTCTTACACGGGCCGTAACGCGCTAGCACAAACGCGTTAGAAACGCGCTAGAAACGCGGCCTTTCGTTAATGTTGGGTATTTATTGCCATCGTGGTGCGTGTGTCCATGTCCGCTTCGTGGCGTAGTGCTTTTTTTCGGTGTCACGGAAGAAATTATACAGGGATACACTTGACATGATCATACCGGTTCCCATGTATAGAGCCATAAACAGTGGAGGACAGGGACATGACGTTTTAAAGCGTGTTAAAAAAATGCAGGTGCAGCCAGGTACAAAATCCTTTTTCTTTAAATTACATACCGGGACTTTGCCAGTACGGGGCTTTTTACAAGAAAAGGGTTTTTATTTACCTTGGGGAGCAAACTGCCTTATATGTAAACAACTGGAAACAATCGATCACGTTTTTTTGCATTGTTGGGAAGGGGTTTATTTTTGGGACGTTCTTCAAAGAACACTACAGAAAGAATTGCCCTTAAATTCATTAGGTATTAGATTTTTAACTGTAGAAAATGAGGACGGACTGCCTTTGGATCTCATTATGCTAATGGGCCTCCACTGTTTATGGCGGGCTCGAATGGCAGGTTTTTATTGTGAGCCTGACCGAAGGCCTGCGCGACAACTTTTCCGGGAGGATGTTTCCAAGTTCATCGATGTAATTAAAGATCAGGAATGCCCCCCGGATTGGCTGACGAGGATTGAGCCCCTCGCAACTTTAAAAGAATTTTAAACCTGACATGACATGGCAGCCAAAATATGGCTGACCGCACAACATGGATGCATGCAACTGTGAAAGTATGTGTATATGTATGATTATGTATTTTGTTTTTTGGCAAGAACTGTTGAAATTGGTGTCCACAAAGTGAAAGTTCCGGCAATAAAGAAAAAAAAAAAAAAAAAGCTTCGTGGCGTAGTGGGCTAACGCCGCGCGCTCGGTAGCGAGGGGTCCCTGGTTCGATTCCGCGCTACGGACACAACTTCGGAATTTTTTTTCTCATTCTTCTCAGACTGGTTACACACTACTGGTTACACACCACTACTACGACGACGGGGACGGAACGGGTTCCGCTATAAGGAGCTTCGCCCCTAAGATGTCAGTTGAGAGTAGCGCGCCTTGTCCTGTCTCCTTGTGTCGTCCTGTTCACGCTGACATGCATTGCGCGTAGATTCGTTTTTAGATGAGCCCAAAATTAGCCCCGCAAACCGGTGAAGGGCTTCTTGTCCCTTCGTGACTTCCTTTAGCGCAACTCAGTTTGAGTATGAAGGGAAAAAGGGACAGGTGACAGGGTGAGCGCTCACTCTGTCACCTGTCCCTTTTTCCCTTCATACTCAAACTGAGTTGCGCTCACCCTGTCACCTGTCCCTTTTTCCCTTCATACTCAAACTGAGTTGCGCTCACCCTGTCACCTGCCCCTTTTTCCCTTCATACTCAAACTGAGTTGCGCTAAAGGAAGTCACGAATACGATGCACCAACTTGCCCAATCCGCAGTACTTCTTGTCCCTGCTGACCGTGTCGCATGCTGCTCTGCACTGCGCTCACTTTCCGCTGATCCCAAGCACGGTGGAACGCGTTCGCAGCTTGCATAAATCAAGAGCACGCTCGAACGCGGCAGCAACGTAGATGCTACATTGCTGCTGCGTTCGAGTACGGCCATGACACGGTCGAGGTCCGACTCGGTAGACAAGTGATACAAAGTGAACCTGGAAGTAGCAGTGGCCCCCGAGCCGGACCTTGGGCCAGCACACGGTGTGCACGGAGCGCAGGCGCAGGGGGTGGCGTTCGTCGACACATGCGCACTGTCCCTGCACGCAGCGGGCACCCCGGGCCTCGCACTTGCCATCCGAGGGCGTGCACGTGTCTGTCAGCTCGCTGTGGACAAGGGCCGTGTCCGAGGCCACCTTGAAGTCCGCGAACGTGTTGCACTTGAACGGGTACGCGCCGGACTCGGTGGGCAGCACCTGCAACCATGTAGCCCTTATTGCCACGATTGTTTGTGAGCCACGGTGCACGAACGCTATAAAATTGCTCACCTGGGTGGAAAAGCTTCGGAACACTAAGTGAACGTGCACGAACAATTAACGTTGGTAGTCTGTGCTACATACCCGGCCAGAGGGGGGTGTTGTCCGCTTATATATTGAGACGCTCTCCGACCCTGACCGAAGAGGCACGGCGTGCCGATCTTACATAATCGGCACAGGTAAGCCAGTGTTGAAACTCGTACGCCATGGGCGTGCACGGTTCTAGTAAATTGAATGCGTCGAGCTCGTTTAAAGCGGTGAATGTGAGAAGGGAAATTAGGCTCCCCAAATGTGCATTCAGCCGGTATGCGTAATGATGCAAAACATGGTCAAAGACAACTCGCCTGCCACCCGCCGATGCGTAGCACGGACACCTTGGCGATGGTGCGGCCGTCGTCCATGAGTGTACTTGTTTCCTCGACATGGCCGATGTCGCGCAGGTCGCGGTCGTACAGCGTCCAAAAGACTGCGCCGAAGTTGCTGTATCCCACGGTGCAGGTAAGCGTAAGCACTGGCTCGCGCTCGTCCAAGCTCAAGTTCTTGGGTGTAACGCTAGCTGCACGCTTGAGCACCGTCAGCACCGAGGCCAGCGCGGCCGCCGGCTGGCCCGACGCGGCGGCCTTGCCTGACGACACGACAGCCTGGCCCGTCCAGCAGCACAGCGCCAGGATCAGCGGGTAGGCGACGAGCTGCGCCATGGCTGCCGGCCTATGGAACGCGATGCTACCCATCTACCCACCGTGGCGATGCGGATGATGATACTTACCGCTTCTTCCCGAAGATGCTTTCTCGTGGGTGTGACGCACACGACACATTATCGCCGAAGCATCTCAACGAAGAACCTGTGTCAAGCGCGACGATTTAAATCAAAACAAGCCTGCCTAAGACCAAGATTATGCGTTGTCGGAGGCTGCACAGCTAAAGAAAGACGAGGAGCTTCACCCGTCACGCACCGTTTCTCAGTTCGGGCTTTCAATAACTTGGAATAATCCACTCATTTCTCGGCCAATCACCCACAGCGCATCCACATGCTCGCCGGACAACAGCACTAAAGGCGCTTTTGAGCGCCTTCCCTGGGCCACAGGGACGCCTGTATATTGCAGCTATAATAACATTATTAGAGACACAAAAGGACAACATTGTTTCTTTTCCGAAATTGTATCTTACTTCCGTAATTTTATTTATTTTGTAATTATTATTGTGATAGCAATTATATGGATATTCCAGGCGACTTTTCGTCGTCGCCGTGATGTTTCGTATAATTACGATAACAACGCGGCCGTGCACTGTGGGTGCGAATGAAAGCGTGAGCCGAGGATGGTTGCTCGATCTCGCGAGTGAAGAAGGAGGGAAGGTAGCGCACCGTCTTCCACCACGCGCAAGACACCGCGTCGTTCTCCTCCGCCGGGCGCTGCGTATGGCAGTGCTGCTGAGCAATGGCTATCTCGAAAGACTTGTGCTTTCAGGGGCGAAGCAGCCTTGTCCCTCGTCGTCCGTAGCCCTGGTTTGCATGGAGACCGCTAGGGGCGCTGCAGTGCACAAGTGCTATATAAGCACTGTATATACTGTGCACATGTACAGTATGTATATATATATATATATATATATATATATATATATATTGTGAGGTGAGCGCCCACATGTGCCGCCTATCTCATCGCTAGCGCCACCTACAGCGCTGTTACGCCGACTCAACGCCAAGCCCAAAGGAGGCAGGGCTCTCTCCCATTCGCTACGATCGCCGCCACGGACGGTCACGGTTTTTGGCGCGTGCCACTATGTTCTAATAAATAGTTCGTACCCTATTATTCTCGCCTCAGCCTTCACGCCTCAGCCATCACGCCCAGCCCTCACATCTGGCGCAGTCGACCCCTAACCTCAGCCAAGCCATACAGCCACGGCAGCGCAAGAACGCCTTTCGAACGCCAGCGTCGAACGCCAGCAACATCGCCAGCGTCGAACGCCGGTCAGTACGCCTTCTCAACTGCATCCGTCATTGTACTTACGCACTCACGCCGCCGAAGACTCACGCCTGAAGATACTCCTGCCATTTTACCGCTCGTCTGTGTAAAGCACGGCCGTCATAGGAAGAGTGCCGTGAATATTGACTAGCCCTAGTCGACAACTAGGCTTAGCGATCACTCGCCTAGTCTCCCGTGCGCCCAGCCTCGTTCCGCAACGCCATGCCGGGAATTGTGTGGCAGAATCTCGACGCGGTGACCATGTCGCGTCTCGGCGTCGACCTTATACGCGAAGAATTGGCCCGTCGACAGCTGGACATCACAGGTTCGAAAGAGGAGCTCGTTCAGCGTTTGCAAGCCGACATTCAGCAGCAGCGTGAAGCTACCCCCCCGGTTGAAGCGAATGAATCCGCCTCGAACGCTGCGGCGTCTTTGACGCTGGACCCAGCCACTCTACAGAGCCTCACCATGCTGTTCCAGCAGCTACCTCGCCCTGCAACAACGGTGACGACACTGCCAGACCTGTCATCGTCCATCCCGCAATTCGCTGGTTTGCACAGTCACAGTGTCAATACATGGCTTGACGACGTACGACGAGTACAGCAGCTCGCCTCGTGGGACGACGCCACCACACGCCTGATTGCAGCTAGCAAGCTGAAAGGCACGGCGCGAGACTGGCATCTCGCGTTCGGCAACCAGTACAGCACCTGGGCCACGTGGAGTGCCGCCCTGAAGGACACATTTTGTACAGAATTGTCCCTCATTGAGTGGCAAGAGCAGGTCATGAGGGTAACCCAGGCCCCATCCGAAAGCTTACATCAATATGCCTTTGCCAAGTTGAAGATCATTGAGCGTTGCCCCGTTAACCTTTCTGAGGCACAAAAGATTGACTACCTGCTGCATGGTTTACGGGAACAACACATCCTCGCCGCCATAGCAGCCAACCGGCCGCCCACGGTAGCTGAGTTTATTTCTACTTGCACCAGCCTCGACAAGAGTGCGCAACATCTGCACGCCAAAGCAAGCCCGTCACCATTTGCCGGTTCTGTTTTACCGCCGTCGCAACCCTTTCGTGCCGCTAAGCCCGCAGAGCGCCAGCAGCCTCGCTCAGAACAATCGACACCACAGTCCTCCCGAGGAGCCACACCAAAAACGCGCATTTCAGAGCTGCCCGCAGAGCAACAAGAAGCTACTTATGCAGCTATTTCGGCACAGTATGGCGCTCCAGCTTTTCGTAGCGGTCAAGACCTGTCTCAAGCTGTCTGCTACCAATGTCATGCCTTGGGTCATCTGGCATCCAAGTGCCCTACACGCACCAGCCGCTTATCATCACCAGCGCCTCCAACCATGCCCAAGACACACCAGCCCCCAGCACTGCACAGTGCAACCGTTCCGCTTGACGGTTCACAACAGCAATGCCCCTTCTTCAACGCAACTCTCAATGGAGTCGGTGAGTGTGAAGCGTTTCCTGACTCTGGGTCCAAGGTGACATTAATCTCTAAAGCTCTTGTGCCCGCAAGCATGATCATCCCATGGACCGAGCCTCCACTCGTGGTGGTAGGAGGAAGCACAGTGCTACCTGTTGGTGCTGCATTTTTGAAGATATCCATCGGCCCAGCCACAGGAGTTGTTGAAGCTGCTGTTTTGGAAGATAATGTACTCCCCCTCATTCTTGGTGAGGATTGGTTCTCGGCAGCGCAGGCACGTCTCATCTTCGAGCCGCCAGAACCAACCCAGCTGCAGCATCGAGCCACGAACGTCACCATTACCGCTAGCCAAAAACTGGTCCCAAGAATGGCAAACGCTGTAATCTCAGCTCGGTCAAGCCTCTTTCCACAAGCCAGACCCAATTTCAAAGACTGCCTGCAACGAGATACCTTGCCTTCGTCAGAACAGCCACCATGGCAAGCCTTAGCAGCCCAGACATGGCCCTCGAGTACGTCTATCACATCAGATGCCCTCCCTTCTGACACGGTGCCCATACGCATTTATTCCGATATTGCACCAGCCCAAATTGGCAGCCAGCTCACTCTCAGCCAGCGGTCAGTTATAAAAGGTAGATTGGCTGAGCACAACGCTGTTTTTGCTCGCCACGATGATGATCTTGGCCATTTCACTGGCATGCAGCACCGCATTGACCTACTACATGACACATTGCCATACAGTCGAAGCCCCTACCAGTACGCTGCAGAAGACCGGCAGTTCCTGCAAACTCACGTCAAGAAGTTGCTCTGCCAAGGTTCAATCAGTGAGCATGGCTCACTACGACCCGGTGGCTCACCAAACAACCTACGGAAACTTGGCCTACGGCCCCACGTCATACGGCACCCTGGCATATGGCCAGACGGCGTACGGGTTGACGAAGTCCAGCACAGAGACGATTATGCTCAAAAAGGGAGCTTCGCCACGTTCGCAACTGTGGCAGGTGCCACCATCATCTTCTTGATACTGGTCAGCGCACTGATCACACTCTTCGCCATGGGCTACGGTTCTACTTATGTGACTGAGACGACGGACACCGCGGAACCCAAGGTCATTTTTCGAAGTGGTGACGTTGACATCAGGGTGTTGTCACCCAACACTGCGACGCCGGTAGGAGCCACAAAGAAAACGACCACGACGACAACGACGCAGAAAACAGACGCCTATTGCGTCAACGCCCGCTCCCTCAGAAATGATGGACAACCAGCCTTGATCAACCAGCAATCCGCCCTTGCCGAGCGCATCCGCGACACAACAATGCAGCTCTCCGAAGCAGCCGCCAATTCGGAAGCAGCCCAACGTGCACGCAAAGAGCGCTACGACCGCAGCCACCATTCTCACACCTTTACCGTCGGTGATATGGTCTGGGTGAGGCGACAGGCACCGGTTGCCAATGAGAAAATGGCACCTCGCTTCAATGGTGTTTACCGCCTCATCGAGCAGCTTACACCATCCACATTTAGAGCTTTACGTGTGTCAAGTTTGACATCTCGTCTTGTTAATCAACCACGAACAGTGCACGTGTCCCAGCTCAAGCCCTACGTGCCCCCAGTTTCTCCAGTGATCGAACAACAGCCCGTCGTCAATGCAGAGACCACGCCTGCCTCAGCAGCAAATGTTGTCGCCTCTACAGAGCAGCAACAGCCTCAACGGCCCCAACGCACTCGCTGTCTACCGAGCCACCTCGACGACTTTGTGCTCGAGTGAAGTTGCAGCGTTCCCGCGCATGTGTGTGGGTGTGGTATCGCGCGTGTGACAGTGTGCAGAAGCAATTGACCACGAGACGTGGTCAGTCAGACTGGGGTGGGATGTGAGGTGAGCGCCCACATGTGCCGCCTATCTCATCGCTAGCGCCACCTACAGCGCTGTTACGCCGACTCAACGCCAAGCCCAAAGGAGGCAGGGCTCTCTCCCATTCGCTACGATCGCCGCCACGGACGGTCACGGTTTTTGGCGCGTGCCACTATGTTCTAATAAATAGTTCGTACCCTATTATTCTCGCCTCAGCCTTCACGCCTCAGCCATCACGCCCAGCCCTCACATCATATATATATATATATATATATATATATATATATATATATATATATATATATTGTAGCGAAGAAGACTGGCGCGCCCTATGGACGCACTATCATCATCCGCCCGCCGACGAAGATGGGCTCGCGCTCTCGGTGTCAGATGCTCGACTGAGACGGTCGCGTTTTTGAGTTGTCAGTAAACCGCCTTATAATTTTTGGTCGAGGTGCTGGATACGGCTGCACAAGCGCTCTTCGGCACGGAGCTTCCGCACCGCAGGACGACCGAAGACTTGTGTAATAACCCGGTGAAAACTTCACCAAGTACATAGAAGATGTTGTGGACCTTTGCAAGCCCGTCTATTCATCGATGACTGAGTCTGACAAGATCCGTCACGTGGTGAAGGGAATCGAAGACGACGCATTTCAAATGCTCCTCTCGAAAAGCCCGTGGACCGTGGTTGAGGTCGCTGAACTTTGTCAGAGCTACGACGAACTCAGGAGGCAACGTCTGCTCACTCGACGTTCTTCTATCCCCGATACTTCGATTGCAAGTTTACCCGCTGTCACTAACAACGACTATCTGCTCGGCGAAATCAAGGAATTCATACGCTCCGAAGTCGCCCGCCCTCACCGCCGTCCCCGGACCCACACCGTCCTTGGCTCCTCCGTTGCGTCAAATGTTCCAGGAACAAGTGTCCGAAGCTATACAGTCCCCTCGTGCAGCGCCACCATTGTCTATACCTCTCAGCTACGCCGAGGTTGCAGCACGGCCACCTCCATCGACTTTTTCAGCACCACCGTTTGCTGCACCGCCACATACAATCCCTCCAGTGTACACCACCAGATCACCAGCTAGCACGGGACCCTGGCCTACACCCGACAATCGCCCCGTGTGCTTCTTCTGTGGTATCCCTGGTCACGTGGCACGGCACTGTCGCCGTCGCTTATGGCCTCAAGGTCATGACCACCCTGTCTCCTCCTACGTTTCGCCAGCTTCGTCCTTCTCGCCGCCAAATGATTCGCACTTGCCGTCTACGCGCGACGTCATTCCTTCGGCCCGTGATCGTCGCTCGCCATCCCCTCGTCGCCGCTCACTCTCCCCCTTGCGGCGGCGTCCGGCCCCATCGGAGCAGGAAAACTAGCTACCGCAGTTCAAGAGGCGAGACCAGTCGAACCACACAAGGCCTCGCTCTCTTCCGACGAACGTAATCGAAGTACCTGTTGAAGGAGTCGTCACACTGGCATTGTCGACACAGGCGCCGCCGTTTCAGTAGTTACGGAAGAACTTTGCCGCAAGCTTCGAAAAGTAATGACGCTCTTATCTGCGCTGTCACTCCGGACAGCAAGTTCCCAGTGCATTACCCCTGTTGCCGCATGATACGCCCGCATCGTCATTCAAGGATACACGTATACAGTCGAGTTCGTCGTCCTCTCATCCTGTTCATACGACGTCATCTTGGGGTGGGACTTCCTTTCCGATCATCAGGCCGTCATTGATTGTTCTCGCGCCGAAGTTGAATTTTCTCCGCTTCCCGATACCCGTTCACACGACCTCGGTGACAAACTGGTTGTTACAGAAGACACTACGATCGCTCCGCACTCTTCGGTGATTGCGCATGCCTGCTCTACTTTCGCCACTGACACTGCTGCCCTGTTTGTCCCATTTTTGTTCGCCGACGATGTTCCCTTCCCTTCGCTGTCCTAACTGTCAGCGGTGGCTGCACGCGACTGCTCGTTTCCAACGCTAAGGCCACGCCCCTCGTCTTACGTCGTGGCGAGTGTCTTCGACGTCTTCAGTCTGCCGATTCATTAACCATCTTTAACGCGCCTCTTGACAACACCTGTTCAGACGTGAACTCGTTGAGTTATAGCTTGCCTTCTTCCCAGCCTACGCAAGACGTCTTCCATCGTTCAGTAGATGCCCTCTTGAGCCCTACGCAGCGTTCGCAGCTTCTCAGCCTTTTACGGAAATACCAATCTACGTTCGACTGTCAACACGTCCCACTAGGCCGCACATCGACGTCACGAGATCGACACCGGCACCCACGCACCACTGCGCCAGAGGCCTTTTCGTGTATCACCTGCGGAGCGCCGTGTTATTGAAAACCAAGTAAGCGAAATGCTTGAGCGTGGAGTGGTTCAACCTTCTAATAGTCCCTGGGCGTCGCCTGTAGTCCTGGTTAAGAAAAAAGATGGCTCAATTATATTTTGCGTTGGCTACCGCCGTCTTAATAAGATAACTCGCAAAGACGTCTACCCTTTACCGCGCATCGACGATGCTCTGGATTGTTTGCAAGGCGCGGAGTATTTTTCTTCGCTCGATTTACGCTCAGGCTATTGGCAAGATCCTGCCGACCGCCCGAAGACAGCCTTCGTGACCTCAGATGGCCTATATGAATTTAACGTTATGCCGTTTGGGCTTTACAATGCCCCTGCTACATTCGAACGAATGATGGACAATCTGCTTCGTGGGCTAAAATGGAAGACATGCTTTGTTACCTTGATGTCGTCATCCTTTCTCCAGATTTTCCCACACATCTGTGCCGCCTCGAACAAGTCCTGCAGTGCATCACCGAGGCAGGCCTCCAACTCAACTTGAAGAAATGTCGCTTTGGAGCCAAGCAGCTTGCTATACTCGGACACGTCGTATCGAAAGATGGCATACTCCCTGATCCTTCCAAACTTCGCGCCGTCGCCGAATTCCCAAAACCCACGTCCCTGAAAGAACTTCGGAGCTTTATCTGGCTCTGCTCCTACTTTCGCCGTTTTATCCGGAATTTTGCTTCTATCATTGCTCCGTTGACTCAGATGCTTCGCGGCGACACACGACTTTCTACTTGGGCCACAGCTTGCGACGATGCTTTTGAAACTATGCGGCGTTTGCTCGCTTCGCCTCCCGTACTGCGCCATTTCGACCCCACGGCCCCCACAGAAGTCCACACCGACGCCAGCGGCGTAGGACTTGGTGCCGTGCTTGTACAGCAAAAAAGTGGGCATGATGAATACGTAGTAGCCTACGCCTGCCGAACACTAACGAAAGCGGAATCCAACTACTCCGTCACCGAAAAGGAGTGTCTGGCTATCATCTGGGCCCTTGGAAAATTCCGACCCTACCTGTACGGCCGCCCCTTCGACGTCGTTACAGATCACCATGCTCTATGTTGGTTATCGACTTTAAAAGATCTGTCTGGCCGCCTTGCGCGATGGGTTCTACGGTTACAAGACTTCGACATACGCGTCATTTACCGGTCTGGCCGTATACACATCGACGCGGATGCCCTCTCTCGGTCGCCTACACCAAGTGACCTGACTTGCATTTCAGCTATCGAATCGGCGTTTTCGTCGCCTGTGCACGTCAACGTGGCTGTGGAGCAACGCAAAGATCCCTGGATTTCGGCACTTATGGATTGCACTTCTGACTCTTCAACAACACGCCCTTCACGCGCTATCCGCCGCCAAGCTTCTCATTTCGGGTTGCGGGATGGTGTTCTCTATCCTCGAAATTACGCTTCGACGGTCGCAAATGGTTGTTAGTCGTTCCCCGCCATCTGCGCGCAGATGTATGCTCCGCCCTCCATTCAGACCCGCAATGCGCCCATGCCGACCTCTTACGCCAGGCTTACGCCAGGCTTCGCTCCCGCTTTTATTGGCGTGGCATGTATAATTTTCTGCGAAAGTACATTCGCTCGTGCACAGCGTGCCAACGACGCAAGCTGCGCGCCTGCTCCTTGTCCTTCTGGACCTTTGCAGCCCATTCCTTGTCCGTCCCGACAGCGTCGGCATCGATCTCTACGGCCCCCTTCCCTGCACATCAGCTGGAAATCGCTGAATTATTGTCGCTGTCGACCACCTCACCCGCTATCCAGAAACTGCGGCACTGCAAACAGCACTTCCCGCAGTCGTGCCCCAAATGCGGAGCCGACTCATGCTCTTTCGATCACATGCTCTGGCTGTGCCCAACCATAGAAAACTCTATACTTGCCACAAAGGAACAGTGGGAGGAGTTCCTAAGAAGCGACCACCACCACATCCAACTCCAGGCAGTCCAGAGGGCCCACAATATCGCAACGGGATTTCGCCTCCCGGTGCCATCGTGGGCGGAGCCACCGACTTGACCTGAGGGAGCCTTCGGCTCCCCCTGGCCAGTTTCTCAGGACCAATAAAAGTTCTTGTCACTGGCACTGTCACTGTCTGCAAACAGCGACAGCCCACGACATTGCGTCCTTCCTCCTGCATCACTTCATACTGCGTCATGGGGCAACGCGGGAACTTCTGAGTGACAGAGGGCGTGCGTTTCTTTCCGAAGTTCTTAACGCCCTTCTGACCGCGTGCCATACCGTCCATCGCACCACTACAGCTTATCATCCGCAAACGAATGGTATAACTGAGCGGTTCAATCGTACTTTGGGCGATATGCTATCCATGTACATGATATCGGTATGTACCAACTGGGACCTCGTTTTGCCATATTTTACGTACGCCTATAACACCGCTTCACAGGCCACAGCGGGATTTTCGCCATTCTTTCTCGTATATGGCCGTGAACCTACCTGTACGCTCGACACTATTCTCCCTTACAGGCCTGACCCATCAGAGGGCACGCCTCTGTCTGAAGCCTCCAAGTATGCCGAGGAATGCCGTCAGCTGACCCGTTCGTTCACGGAGGAAGACCAGAGTCTCCAAAAATTCCGTCGCGATGATGACCGACCTACCAGCCGGACTCACTAGTCTGGCTGTGGATACCTTCAAGCACCCCTGGTCTGTCCTCTAAACTCGTCGCTCAATACCACGGTCCCTACCGCGTCGTACAACAGACGACGCCAGTCAACTACGTCGTCGATCCGCTAACGCCATCTACTGACTTGAGGCGTCGTGGACGCGAGACGTCCGGAGGCTTAAACCCTATTACGACCCCCTTGTCCTTTCCTCTCCTTGAGTTGCCAGGATGGCTCCTTCTTCTCCAGGGGGCAGTTGTAGCGAAGAAGACTGGCGCGCCCTATGGACGCACTATCATCACCGGCCCGCCGACGAAGATGGGCTGGCGCTCTCGGTGTCTGAAGCTCGACTGAGACGGTGGCGTTTCTGAGTTGTCAATAAACCGCATTACAGTCTATAGTTCTGGAAACGGCGGCAGCGCACCTTTTATACGTCGCCGCATGGGTCAGAGCTTCATTCCGCATCGCTATAGGTCCAACTAGGCTTTCCCCTTCACATTCTTAAAAAGATCTAAGCATCCCCCGTAATTATTTGTAGTTTAAGTACCTCAAACGACGCAATGTTTAAAATAAAGGCTTGATCGATATTACCGGAGGTATTCCAGTTTGAATTATACACAGCGGTTGTCACCGCAATATAAAGAGCTGAATGTGTCTAATTAATTACATTGAAATAGGTCAAGTAATAAAAACTTGTAATTAAACGAATAATTAATTAATTAAAAATAATTGTACTGTTGGTTTGCTTTAGTCTTCTTACCTAAATAATTTAGTAATTAGGTAAATAATCATTTTAATTCATTTCTTTAGCCATGTGCAATAGGTTTATGACCCTGTGGCTTTTAGAAATGAAGTAGCTGGTCTCCTTACATAATATTCATGCATTGTTTGAGTGATATCTGCATATGAAAGAGTAGGTTTTCATTTATACATTTTTCTTATGTGTGATACGTAATTGTAAGAATTGCATGTGCATTTCCACAGTTCTTCTCTGTTCCCAGAATGAACCCTGGCTCAGCCAGAATGCCATCGAAGCAGGACGTGTTAGCAATTAAAAAGCAGATTATCAGGCGCGATGTATGCCAAGCGCCGTAGCGCATCGGTGCATGATGCCCATACTCTGGTGGCGCCATCTCATGGCTTTCGACATCAAGTGCGGCAGCCGTGAGCCCTCCCTAAACACACTACCACACTAGCCTATATTTATGTCCACTGCAAGACGAAGGCCTCTCCCTGTGATCTCCAATTATCCGTGTTTTGCGCTAGCTGATTCCAACTTGGGCTTGCAATTTCCTAACTTCATCAGGCACTATACCCGTGCCTATATACCACAATGGGATATGGCCGCCATGGAGGAAAGGAACAAAATAGGAGAGGCCTTAACGTGACGTTTTTCAAGCCGGAAGTACAGCCATGCTGGTGTGACATCTCTCTTTGCGCCTCCAATCAGCTCGCCGGAGAAGATAAGCGCGAGCTTTTGAATTCACTTGCATTGTTACGAGCCGCCGGAAGTGTGTGCTGCCAACGTGCGTCAGAACAAAGAGAACGTTCTGTAACAGTTTTAGTGAAGTAGGCGAGCTCCTGGAGTGTTTTTCCGCGGCATGTTGAAGAAGCCGACGGAGACCCGCGCCGTGGTTACTTGAGTGTCTCTGTTGCTGGCTGACACAATGATAGACCCTAAACACAACTTTCAAGCTTACACACCACACTCCAAAGTCAGCTTGTCTCGAGAACAGAATATGCTGCGAGAAAGAGACGGGCAGAAAAAAAAAAAAAACTTGTCTCACTTTTCAAAGCCCTAGAGCAGCAGCAAGAGCTTCGGGAGCGCGGTTGCTATGACAACGTTGACGTTTTGGGTACCAGTCCCAGTGTTCCTTTGCGGAAATCAGCACGTGACTTCCGGCACACTTTCTCCATCACGTCCGTTCTGCCCGGGCCTCTCCTACGCTTTCCTTCTTCCATGGTCTGGCCGCCGAAAACCACCGTCTTCTAACTGCAGCACAGAGATGTGGGCTTTATGAACGGATCCTATATAATGAATTTAAGGGAGCCATATGAGCCCAATTTTTGAGCTTGAATTGTGCATTGCATGTTATACGGTACGCGTCCCACGGTATAAGCTGGAAAAATTAGAGCGCACTGGCGGTGGTACAAAATTTGTACTTCAATATTTGAATATCGCAGCTGAACCGATAGCAGTCTGGTATCACAGACTGGTGACCAAAATGACTGGCACCCCCAAGCTGCGGCTGCCTAGAAATAACGGAAGCCTATTTTGGAGGCCACTATTTTGTGTACTGCAATCACCGGAAGCGATTATAGAAACCGAAACACGTCGGGGTCGCCATGTGTTATTTTGTTTTTGCATGTGCGTCACGGCTGTCAGCCAGAGATAGTTTCTGCAGGCACTCTCTGCTTTATACTGCTTTTATCGCACGAGTGTGAAGTTTACGAGCACAACTGAGCAGCACGCCCTTGCTGCGCCGTTGGACGCCAGAGAAGTAATACGTCCAATGCGGTTTCTGACGCAGTAGGCACAATTTCCAACGTCGCACAACACACGCCAAAATGATGGTTGCTGTCTGTAGGAGGGCCTTAACAGCAATTGAAATTTCCAGTCTACTCACGATGATAAACTGAGAATAGCTAGAAGACTGTGTCATGGCCTCTTTAACTACACTGTGGCTTAGCGCGACGCGCCATTTCGCGACTGTCGCATGGAATCGTGGCTAAACTCGTTGGCAATGACGGATGTGGTTTTATAAAATAGGTTTAAAAGTATCCAATTTGTTCACCCATTAACACTGTCATTTACAAAATTATCTCTAGAAAAAGTATACAGAGCGATTGAGAGCGCCATGCCATGCATGCATGCGTTGAGAGAAAACTAATTTCAGTGACTACAGCCACGGAGACACCTTTTGTTGACGTCACTGCCATCAGTCGAGCGCGAGGCTAACAGAAATTTTGGCTTACAAGTTCACATGCACATAGTCGCTCGCTAGAACAAACCCAGAAATACGGCTATAAATAACAATGAAATCAACTGTAAAGGAGTATAGCAGCCGTTTTTGTTTGTTGGGTGTTCGCGTTTCTTCGTATCTGCGCAGTGCAGTCACCCGCAGCAGTCCCACTATTAACTGAAGGTACACAAAAGATATGACGAACGGAACAGTGCATCTCCTGATTATTTACTTTCTTTTTTCAGAATAGAAGCGACTTCATGAACCTGAAACTGCTTATATATCACATAGGTCTAACTAGACCACTGATCACTTTGTAGTTGAGCCCCATTAGCATAAGTTACATTTTTAGTAAGTTAATATAACTAGTGTGATCATTACTAACTGCAGTTACTAACATGATATTGACATTATTATTCGATATAAAAGCACTCATATGCATGCAATGGACAGAGAGGGGAATATGGACAGAGCAAGCTGGCAACTGCCACCGAGAGGAGCACAACTATAGTCTACTATAGTGTACTAGATTATAGTGTACTAATCTAGTACACTATAGGTAGTGACTTACAGTTACGACTTTCTAAGAGTCAGCCCAAAACCACCTCAAGTTAAAGCGCCCTACTTGTTCTGTGTTGGCTTTCACGCTTTATCAAAGCGGGAATAGATCATTCATTCATTCATTCATTCATTCATTCATTCATTCATTCATTCATTCATTCATTCATTCATTCATTCATTCATTCATTATTAAATCACTTATTTGTACTCTGAACCTTGCAGGAGCGTGAAAGGTACAGCCGCCTCAACATTACAACGGTCAGAGAGGCTCGGTAAGTAGAACCCAACGAAAGGAAGAAAGAAAATCACTACACCACGCACTTGCGCCTCGTTCAGAGGACCACGGCGCGAATGTGCGATGCTGTGAGGTCTCCTTGCCGACGCGGTCACTCCATATAGCGTCACGCAATGATGGCCAGCACACACAGCTTGCGCCACCTGAGGGCTCATAATGCAGTCATATGACAAACAAGACGTCAAGCTGGCCGCTCTCTATCCGCAGAGGTGTGGAATATGTAGCGTTGGATGCATCCCCGTGTACGGTCAAATGAAGCTTCGTATCAAGAAACTGCCGCGCGCAAATGACAGAGACACAACACTCCAAGTCTGATTGACAAAGACGTGAGTGAAAAAGCATGCGCTCATTTGACTGAATCAGTTGAGCATATCCCGATGAAGCGCTGATCAACTTCTCGAGAGGGCAGCTATCTGTGGATTATCTGAGCCTCAGGTCGAACGTACGTAAATTACTTTCAGTAGGTTTAGGCGAACGATACCTTTCTTAGTGAGTGAGTGAAAAAATGTCACAGTTTCGCCCTAAGGGCGAAGCGATGAATGCGATAGCAACACAGCAATGTCATACGAAGTAAGGTGAGCGGCTTTGGTAGCAATATGAATTGTAGTAAACATGAGCTGATTAAGTAAGCAGGTGTGCTGCGGCGTAAGTAGACCGACATGAAGAGAGACTCGATGACCACGAGAAGGCGCGTGTGAAACGGTGGTGTTGATGAGAAGCGCTTCCCGTGGGCAGCGCGTGCGAAGAGACACACCTGTAGCGCTGCACTGCCGATCCGGGCAGCATTAATTGCATGTGTAGCGTGCGTTGGAAAATGTGGCCCGAGTATTACTAACTGAATGAACAAGCGTGGTGTGAGCGCGCACAAACATGAATAGATCACACTGAATGACCGCAGACAACGACTGTCAAAGCGCTGGCAGCAAGCGCAAACGCCGCAGCGGCGAAGGTAAGTACGTGCGGTCTATCGCTTCAACGGAAACTGAGCGGCGAATGCACGGCGCATAAAGGTCAGAGCCATGGGGAGATAAGAGACGGTGCGGGCGGAGCGACGAGCGCGGATGTCGGCAGAGTAAAAGTGCGCCCCCCCCCCCCTCCCGGCGAAGATTTTATCTATAGGGAACCTCACGGCGACGGCGACGCCGACGGCAGAAATCCGGTTGAAGTGTCCATATAATTGATATCGCAATAATAACTTTATTGAGGTCCAGAGAAGACGCAAGGGAGACCCCACGCCACCCGGCTATTCCCACGTAGTATTATTTTTTTTTACCTGTTAAGCGTTCGGATGCATCCTGAGTCATCGCCTGCCGTAAAACATTTAATACTCAAGGGTTCGCACCCGGTACTGTTGGTGCTAATCACCCGCCGTGGTGGCGTATAGTGGCGCGAACGCACCGGACACTCACGGAGAAAAGCCCCTGGAAAAGAACTTTAGGCGGCGGCGCTTCCATCATTGGCGGTTGCCGGATATCCAACTGGAAATAATTAAAAAACAAAAAAAAAATGTCTCCATGACGTCACTGATGAGGTCAGAAGGTAGCGGGAGAGGACGCGAAGCCGGGATGGTTGCCGCGGAAGCCCTCCTTTCCCACTTCGCATGCAAGCGGGCTATGTTCGTGCAGGTCCGCTGGCCGCGCGGCGGCCAAATCGCGGAGGGGAACCCGCTCAAGTGTACCGTGTTTCGGAAGCGCTTTCTTTCTGCCGGACCTTTTTACAAATTCCTATTCATTCCTCATAGGAATGGCTAACAGTGCGGCATGCAATTCGTGCGGGTGCTCATTGCCCAGCTTTTGACGCTCAACGACGGATTCTTCAAGCTCAACTCAGCACGTTAGATGGCAGAGGAACAGATTGTGGGACCATGGCCGACGCATTCGTGCATGGCCACAAAAGCTCACTTCTTGAAGGAGACTGGACCTTCCTCTGCGACTGATCTCTGTGAATGACTTTATATTCTTCCCCCTCTCTTTCCCCAAGCGTCGTCCTTGGTTAACCTTTCCCTTCTCGTTTCTCTCTCTGCCGGACCTTGCAAGCTTCTATTCATTTTTTAAATCACTGGGGCATCGCTCGTACACACCAGCGCCAAGCAATTATGAGAGATATTTATATAGCAAACCATCGTTAACTACCAATATTTGCGGTTAACATGTTACATTTCGTCATTTCGCGAAAGTAGTCAATTTAAAATTTCTAACGTACTTAATTTTAGGGCTACAGTTCAACTAGTCCGTAGATAAAGTGGGTGCTAGCATAAAGAAAATAACTTCCTGGCATCATAATTCGTTCATTCTGTTCTTGTGCTGTGAAGTGGATCAACTAAAGCTGGCCGATTTCTCAGTCAGCCAAAATTCAATACAAATAAGGGTCAGGCATTTTTCTTTTTATTCACATATTTCGTACTGGAAAAAGACTCACCTCCACTCAGTGCGAAAGTGACAACCTGCAGAAGCAATTTTCATTCACAACTGAAATTTATACATAATAAGCGAACATAGGATTCCAGAAGATTCAAACCAATGCGAAATTTATTAACCATCACGGCTGTGTCTTTCTTTCTTTTTACTCTAAACTTGGCTGTGCATGTCGACGAAGTAAAGAATGAACAAAATGCATAGCCCAACAAACACGCACTCAAGCCAGGGGGGTGAATCTTCCTATACCTCCCATTGGTTCTCGTATAGCAGACGCTCAGTCGACGCTAGCGCCAAGATGCACTTCAGTTAGGCCCTAGCGGACGGATGACGGTACTACGGTGGAGGAAAAAAAGAAAAGCGGCGCGACTCTCCGTTCGCTATAGCAATTTTTAAATGCGAAGCATTTCTTGGCGAACATTTGCCACTTTGACAGTATCTATCTATCTATCTATCTAGCCGCCTACGTCTTGGTGCTCTCATGGTCGTATCGTCAACTTGGTATTTACCAAAATTGGCATACTACGACAATAGTGTACGACGAACATAAATGACAGGTCATGACATGAATATCATGATTCATGACACGTGTGTCATGTAGGTCATGAAAGAGCTACCTGCGTCTTGGTGCTCTCATGGTCGTTTCGTTAACTTGATAGGCTCCCCGCACACTGCTTCGCATAACATCGATTCCCGCAGTGCGTGGGATCTGCCAGCTTTTTTTCTTATTTTTTTTTTTTTTTATGACAACGTTGCTCCGCGCTCGCTTCTGCTTTCCCTCATGACTTTCCTATCCCTCCTGCATGTCTCGTCTCTCCTCACCTCATGCTTCGCGCAGTGCTTTGTTTATAATTTCGTTAGCTGTCCGCGGCGCGATCTTTTTTTTTTTTTTTTTTTTTTTTTTTTTCGCGGACGCTATCAGACGCACCGCCGGACCGAAGCGCGCGCTCCTCTCCTGTCTGGCCGTGCCAGGCGTTACACCGTGCATTCGTGCTTGTGCGCAGTGGGCTCTTTTTTGCGTCTTCATGCACGCAATCCCGTTCATTATTACGATCAAGCAAGCACGTGCCAAAATTATATTTTAAAAAATAATTCCACTTACAACACAACAGTTCTTTGGACTCACTTTATTGTGTTCGTTTGCGAAAACCAGAATTGGAGCAGACAGTGCAACACACTATACAAAGAATGCAACAAAACGCGGATGGTGTTTCATGTACGCACATGTAAAAAACATTTATTGTAATTGCTCTAACGGCCAATGCGCAGAATAGCTTGTCCCGGTCTGCTTGTCGCTCGGTCCATGAAATCCACCTCCGTGAAGTGCGTCGAACATATCCTGCGGTTGTTGACGTTATTGCTGGGCAAACCCATAAGGTCCGCCCTTCCAGCGTAGTTTAAAAACGCTTCCATCCTGAAGAACAGCGAAGATCATAAATTATAACATCGCAGTTGGAAGATGCAAAACTGAGCTCGTTTCGCGTCGCGGCAGAGTACTAGTTGTGATAAATTAACCTTAATCCTCAGAAACGCATTTTGAAACGATGGCGACCACTTAGCTAGAAATGAGTACAAAGCGCACACCTACACACGTGTTCCTTGCGATACGCACAGGTGGTACTATATTTATCAGGAGCTTTATGTTCGCTGCTTGTGGAATAACGATTTACTGCATCGTTGTGGTGTTTTCAAGTCAGCTAGCTCCTGCCTCACCACCGGACAGCCATGTAAACCGCGAAGTAAACTGCAAAGTGCTCACCTGTTGTCTTTAAGGATGCGGTAGAATTTCACGTCGCATGACTCACTTCGTCTTGATGAGTTCATACACCATCGAACCATACACGAACAGCGACAGCTGCGAGACATTGCGGAAAAAAGCCGACAACCGTGCAACGGTAGGATACCACATGGACCACACTGCTAGCGAGGAAGGCGAAAACCGCAAAACTGACCGCATAATGCAAAAAAAATTGCTTACGTTTTGGCCATTATAAGCACGGCCGACGGCAACGCTGCAATTCGCGCGGACAGAAAATCAGCGGAGTTTCCGAGGCCTTCAAGAGGAACTTCTTGCTGTGCCCCCTCTCGGCAGGCAACATGCAGCGCTTCATGCCAAGGCCCACCTCTGAGACAAAGCCTTCGAGTACACTGTAGGGAAACGTTGAGAGAGGGTTGACAAGAGAAAAAGGAAAAGCGATTTCGGTTTCGCATCCATTTCATGGATGACACTGCACAGAAAACCAGCGGATTTTCCGAGGCCTGCTCAAGCCCTTCATTACAAGTATTTCACCGCCAGCAGATGGGCTGCCATCACGACGAATGCGTCGAGCGACAATTCTCTTATGCGAGTCCACTCAGGCTTAGACAGAACTAGTTTATTCATACAAAATGGATACCTGCTCAGAAAATAGAGTGAAATACTTGTGCTTACCTGTTGTCATTAGGAAACCTGAAAAACTTCGCAGAACTGTAAATCCCGGTGTTAGGGCACCAAACAGCCGCACAAGGCAAGTGATGCCCCGATTTAGCCATCTTCGTCTAATGCTTGGTTGACCTGGGGTGTGATCTTGTACGCGTTCCAAAATGGAACGGAGGCGGTCCGTTCCATCGAGCCGCACACGATTGGTCAATTTGAACCGTGACAATCAAATTGACCAATCGTGTGCGGCTCGATGGAACGGACCGCCTCCGTTCCATTTTGGAACGCGTACAAGATCGCACCCCTGGTTACCTGCGTCTTCCGTTCCTTGCACGCCTGATCAAGCTTATCTGTCTTATATTTCCCATCTTCATACTTGACACGACAACCGAAGCAGGTGACCGAGCGCGATCCGACTTGTGACATCACTGAGCGAGTGGCAAGGGGTGAGCGGAGGCAAGCTCGACGGACGCACGAAGACAACCACTTCCCGCGTTTCGCCCTATATAAAATTCAAAAAAGAGAAATAAAAAACTTCGGATATCCGGTAACCGCTAGGAGCACGCATATGTTCCTTGAAACTGAAACCATAGAGAAAGGAATTCATCAAGAGCGGGCACTCCCATAGAGCCCAGCGGCCGAATTGACGGCCGCGCGCCAAGCGGTCGGCATCAATCACTGGGGCGCGCGCATTTTGAACGCTAGCTAGCACGCCGGCAGCGCTTTTTTTTTTTTTTTTTTTTGCCCGACCACGCACTGTCTTCGTGCGGAATCGGTTTATTTGGTAAAAATGCTTGAAGTTCGAAGTTTATTTCAGGCAACCAATAAAAAGTTGTCGCAGTTTCACCTGAAAGGTGAAGCATCAATTGCGATAGCAAAGTTGTAGAGAGCTTTACGGAGTAATGATATTAGCTTTATCAGCCGTATAAACTTGGACATGCAGCAGCACCGGCAACGCGCAGAACTGTTGTCGACGCCGTCGGCGTTTTGCCCGCGTTCGCTCAAAATGCGTGCGGCGTTGTTGGCTGTTGCCGGAGCCTCTGATATAAATAGGCACTTGGTGCCGCAGCTACACGTCGCCTCCCTTCCCTCCCCCTCCCCCCTACGGCCTTTCGTGCGTCAGAAGAAGGCGCGTTTGCTCTACATATATGGTGATTGTAAAGGAGGAAAGAGACGCCTACTTCTGCAGCCCTTAAGCGAGCACGGCGCAGAATGCGCGTTTGTTCTCCGCCGTGCGTTCACTCCCCGTGAAAGAGCGCGTCCCTCGCACCCTTTCACTCGCACATACAACGTTCGGCGGCGCGCGGCCACGATTTCATCTCCATTGACGTCATACGGAACCTCACGGCGACGGCGACGCCGACGGCAGAAATCTGCTTTTGAGTGTCCATATAATTGCTATCGCAATAAAATATATACATATATATGTATATATACACACATATACAGTTGCTATAGGGGACCGGCGAAACGGCAAAAAAGCCTGACAGGGCGCCTGCCCCCCGAGAACCCAAGTTCACCCCCAAAAAGACACAATGCACAGTGGTACAATTTGGCAAGAGCTATTGCAGTGCAGAAAAAAAAATATCCTTAGGACAGATGAAGCAGCTCAGTACAATAACGTCTTTACAAAGTATAAAAAAATTTTCACATTTAGGGCACAGGAATGTATACAAGTGAAACCAAAAATATGACATCGAATGAATTGATTTTAGCGACTTCCAAATGACACAAAGTGAAAGAAAAACAACAGCAAATACTTTTGACAACATAAAACATGAACAAGATTTATGTTTGTATTGATAATAAATATGAATGTACCTTGCTTTTGAAAGCACGGTATGAACCGATCTCCTCAATCAGGGTAGCTAGAAAAGGGTGTTGGTTTAAAAAATGCGGAATCTGATAGCTCAGTTTCTCAGTTCCATAATTTGTGCGTGGTTTTTCTTTCCTATAAGTCTTATGACGTAGGTTGTGGCAGTGGTTTTTCGCAAGATGCCTCTGAAAAAAAAACCTGTATGATTAGATTTTACTTGATCGTAAATGACCACCGCCAACTTTTTTTTTTTTCATGACGTTTGTAATGGTTAGTATTTCATGTTTTTTTTTTTTTTTTGGTACTCCTTCGATTAGTCGTATCGCTTTCTTTTGCAAGACGTGAATTTTATCCGTGTTTCATTTAGTCGTACGTACTCCCCCACACAAGAAGGCAGTAGTGGATGTGCGAGTGAACTATTGTGTAATATAGTGTTGTTTTTTTAACTATTGTGGAAGCAGTTGTCGTAATTTACAAATAATACCCGTAGATATGCTGGAGCGGACGTAATTGGTGTGCAAGAACCAGTCTAAGTGCTCTTGAAAAAGTACCCCAAGAAATTTATGTGCTGTGACGTGTTCAATTTTTTGTCCCTCAAAAGTTTTGTTAGCTTCTCTTGTGATACGTGCATGGGCGGAATAAAACATATTTCGTTTTTTTGTGTGTGTGTGTGTGTGTTTAGTTCTAGTCGATTATGTTTTAGCCAGTCTTAACGATCTTGTCAAGTCCCATCGAAACTGTGCCACGTGCAATTTCACAAAGTAGACGCAAGACTGCTTGTGAGATGAGGAAATATTTACTTTGCTCAATATAAAAGCTCGTTCCGCGTTTTCTTTCTTGTTTATTTTTTTTTTTTTTTTGCGTTCGTCCAACGTTGTGACCCCAGGTAATCAGTAGTTCCCGTATGAAGCTCCACCGGACGGCATCAGCTGAAAAGAATGTAAATTACAAGCATGTTACATTTACAAGCATGTGTCATTTGGTATTTAGATATAGGAATACTGCGTGGAGAGGCGAAACGTGCGAAAGCGGTGAATGGGCAGCATTACAAAGAAAAGCAATTCGCTTTTTCATACATGGCGTAGGACTTATCCCAAATAATACCATAAGATATGAAAACATCTGATTTCCAAGCATTCCCCCGTTTCCGGGCATTATTTCCTGCACTATAGCAGCACAAATACACGGGCCACTTCGCGTTTCCAAAACTTGGCCTCGGGCGACGCGACGGTACGCTACATACACAGAGACGGACGCAACAGGCACTCGAGACAAATGTGTGGGTGCAAAGCCTGATTTTAGTCCTTTAGAAGACGAAATTTTCGAATTACAAGTTTCTGATATGTTCCTCGGCGTTATCTTTCGCGCGTTCTGCCGGCACCAGCAACACACTCCCATGTTATCACTCTCGGCAATCGCTCGAGATTCCGCATGCTTACGGTTAAAACCTACTTAAGGACTTAGGAATCTCCTCTTAGACGTACAGAATATATATTTATTAGTGAACCAAATTTATTTTTGAGAACACGTGGCCCCGGTTACATACCCCGCAGGTTGTATTTGTGCAGGCACAATTAGCTCCTTTAAATGTTCGCATTAAGGAAATCATTCCGTTTGATAGGTCCACATTGTCCCTTAAAATAGAATTTGCGGACATTTTTCCCAATAACGCAAAACTATTGCCAACAACATATTTGAATGCCCTTTTGCAAGACAATTTGGCCCATTTTCCAATATATGTAATCGCGACTGATGCTTCCTCGTGTGAAGAGAAGGCAGGCGTGGGAATTTATTCACCATCCCTCGATTGGTCTCTTTCACTTCGCCTGCCAGATTACACATCAGTTTTTCAGGCCGAACTTCTGGCAATAGTTCTTGCATAAATGGCTAAGCCAGTAGTAGCTATCTATTCATTTCAATGTAGAAAAAAAAATTTGTTTAGCTATTGGCTGGATCGAATGGCTTTTTTTTTTCGAATGTCTGAATTTGAAAAAAAAGCCTCGCTCACGGTGAACCTTAAGGTACATCATGCTCGAAGTTTGTATTGAAGATATAGCGTACAGCAAGAACTGTTCGTGTACGCAATCTCTGAAGCGAAATAAACCAACAATATTGCGGCGTTAGGGCCGTCTTTGCTCTTTCTCTTGCTTCCCTTACACCTTCTCACTCTGCTCTGTGCATAATAAAATATTGTCGTGGCTAAAAATATTCGAATAAATACATATGCATATAGCTGTAAACTAATATTGACCGTGAGCGAAAAGCGCGTACATCGTGAGTGAAGCGGTCACTGCACGCACTTAAGTATTTCACTTGACTGCGCGAGTAATGTACTTTTATTGCGATAGCAATTATATGGACACTCCAAAGCAGATTTCTGCCGTCGCCATCGCCGTGAGGTTCCGTATGACGTCAACGGCGATGAAATCGTCGCCGCGCTCCGGACGCTGTATGTGCGAGTGAAAGGGCGCGAGGGACGCGCGCTTTCACGGGAAGCGAACGCACGTCGGGGAGCAAACGCGCGTTCTACGCCGTGCTCCTTGAAGGGCTGCAGAATGAAGCGTCTCTTTCCTCCTTTCCATGTAGAGAGAGCAAACGCAACTTTTTCCGTCGCGTGAAACGCTGTGGGGGGACGGGAGGGAGGGGAGGCGAGGTTTAGCTGCGGCACCAAATACGTATTTATATAAAAACGCCGCGCGCGTTCGGTGCGAACGCGGGCAAAACGCCGACGGCGCCGACAACAGTTCTGCGCATTGCTGGTGCAGCTGCATGTCCAAGTTTATACAGCTGATAAAACTACTATCCTTACTCCGTATAGCTCTCTACTAATTTGCTATCGCAATTGGTGCTTCGCCTTTCGGGTGAAACTGCGACATTTTTTTTTTCGTTACTGTTATTCTTGCAAGCATGGTGCTATTGCCCGCGTACCCATGCGAATAACGTTTTTTTTTTTTTACGTTCTTTCCTTGCGCGGGCTCATTTAGCGCGTTTCTACGCACGCACAGTTACCGTAATACCGTTCCCGAACTCTAGCACCGGAGCTAGGCCGCGCTGATGAGTTTGATACGTTAGTTTTTGCATTATCTTGCTGGCCAAGCACAAAGAAACGCTCAAAGATGGGTATATAAGCTCCATGCAGCACCACACTGTTGAAGTTAAATAGAGTTTAAGTGCTTTGCGTGGAAAATGAACGCAAAAAACTGCAGAGCGTAGCAGACGACCCTCGCTTCCCGCGCGCTTCGCGAGCGCGAAATGCCCACGGGTCCGGAGCAGCAGCGGCGCGGCAGTTCACAGAAAAAGGCCCTCGCCGGAGCCGGCGCTTTGGACACTCTCGCATATTCTAGGTCACTCTACGCATAACTAAAGTCCCTAGATATTTTTTTTTCTGCTTTCTTTAAAAAAGAGAGCAGAATATCTAGGGACTTTACCCATAACCACCCTTACTGACGTCGATGACAATTGGTTCTGAACCGCTTTTCGCCCGAAGCTTCGCGACTTATGTGGATCGACCTTGTTTACGGACCAGCGGACTGAGAGCGGGCCCAGTGAGTTATAGCAGGGTCCTTCAATACTTTGGTTAGAGTGACCTAGAATTACTTTGGTTATGCATAGTTTGCACGCGCGTCACTTCCGCACCGGTCCGCGAGCCTGTCCGCCATCTTCAGGCACCTGCGCGCCTGCGGAAGCGTGCCGGAGCATGCTGCGCGCGCTGACGCGTTGTTGATCCAAAGTTCCTTGTCGCGTCGTGATCATGCCATTCTGCGCGATTTTCGGTTTCCGCACAAGGAGAACCACTGCCGTGAAGCCGAGCTACGCAGAACCAGGCGTAGGTCTGCACCAAAAGTAATAACATGGCAGTGCAAACGCACAAGAATGCTGTCGGAGAAACGTCGGTGCCTGTAGCTTTCCCGGATAAATCGGAAGGAACTGAACAACGTGCGTGTCGTCACTTTGTTTCGGGCGAGTATATAACACGCCAAAACACTGGACATCACGCATGATCGTAAAAGGGCGGCAGCGAAAGCCCCCGTACTGGTTGGTGACCGCCTGCTCGCACACGCATGGTCGATTTTACCGCTCTGAAAAACACCGGTGCCCTATGTATGCGAAATTCCAAGCGTAATGGAATACCGTCCCGCACGTAAACTACGCTATCACGCTATACTAAAACTCTCTTTCTGCGAAGTTCGTTTGCGGAACGGTAACGCTATTTCCCTTAAACCCCGCTGTTAAGCTAACGTTAAACTAAAACTGTCTAATTGTCTAGTACACTATACCCATGTCGTCGGCGTCGTATTCAAACGCGGCGCTGGCTCGCCTGCAGGCGATAAAGCCTCGGATGTGTTTCACCGCTGAAGAGGACCTCTGTATACTACGAGAGGTTTCAACAACGAGGCCGTTTGGCGACGATTTGAGGTGGATGACCGCGATCGGGAACCCGAAGCGAACGCTTGGCCGCGTGCTGACGCTAACTCCAACCTCGTACGACAAGTGACTTTTTTCTTTACTGGGATATCTACGCGGCTACGTATTGTGCACCGTACATGTATAGCTATGCGTACATTGTGCATACACATGTATACACATATCGCTATAAGTCATTCCCAACTGATAAAACGACCTCAGCCCTAAGCCGGCCCAACGTGGATGGACGACCTGGCCGACCTTGGCCCAAGCTTGGTCAACAAGGTCGGGATTGATTATTGGCCTTACGCCGGCCGACATATGGCTGCCAACATAGACCCAAGGCCGTAGGCCGACCTTGCAGACATCATCTCGCCCGACATCAATTTCTGCATGTATATTTCGCACGACTTGCGGCTGGCTCAAAGTACCTGGCCGATATGGTGGATAGCCAACCATGATCCTACAGACGACCACGTTTGGTCGCCTGAGCATTGGGTGCCGACTAATCCCCTACCATTAGTCGACCGCTGGCTGAACGTCTTTGACCAACTAATAACCAACGTAATTGGCAACCTACCAGTGCACCACCGTGGGCCGCCATTGGTTGGCCGAGAATACCGGTTGCCGAGCACTGCCCAGTTGTTTACCAACGATCGGCCGTCGGTCAATTTCAGTTGGGTTCTACACACTCAAGGATTGTATGTGCACGTTTGTTTTTATAACGCAGTTCGCCAGCAGCGCAGCGAGTAAAATAACTTGCAGTTCACTGCTCAATTTGCAGGAAGGCACCGTGCGCATCCAGTGAGAAGTGACTGCAACATCAACGATAACTGCCTGAGAAGGAATCCTACAAGTTATCGAGACGTGCCTGGAGCCACCCCGAAAGGTGACGCGCCTGCTCACATCGAGAGTGACAAATACCGCATCACAGACGGCATCGGATCAGTTCGGCAGCGGCGCAAACAGCGAGCAAAATGACTTGCAGTTCACTGCTCAATTTGCAGGAAGGCACCGTGTACATCCAGTGAAAAGTGGCTGCAACATCAACGATAACTGCCCGAGAAGGAATCCTACAAGTCATCGACACGTGCCTGAAGTCACCCCGAAAGGTGGCGCACCTGCTCACATCGACAACTACAAATACCGCATCACAGACGGCATCGGATCAGCTCGGCAGCAGATCGAATTATAGAAGATGTGGCACATGGAACGACCGAAAAAGACTTAAGACTCAGATAGGCGTTTATTAGCGTCCACCTGAGCCCGGAACGTAAAACGCTTACGCCCTCCCTGACCCGAAGCTCGTCCTCCTCTTTTTTGTAGGAAGAATGCGGTAAATTCAACACATTCCCGGCCGCCACGTGCGGTCACGCCTGTAATTCTAGCGGATACTGTCTTTGGATGGCGCTTGCTGTCACAAGGCCATCTTGTCGCTTTATCTCGCAAGAGCAAGCGTGTCCATCTTCTCCGTATATAAACCTCAATCACCCTCACGAGTTGCCACATTTGACGTAGAAGGTTTTCAGCATGTAGTTACAACATCGCCTTCCTTAACTTCGTTTTTGCCCCATTTGTCACAGAAGTGTGCTGATCTAAGTTGGAGTACGTACTCTTTGGTCCATTGTTTCCAAAAGTTTTCGGTCAGGCGCCTTCTGTGCTGAAGTCTCTAGGACGGCCTCCGTACATGTTGCTATCTCCGTTTCCTTGATGTTGCCTTGTGGTATCGTCGTGATCCTACGGCGATACCATATTACCAGATAAACCGCAGTCAGAGCGCATGGTTCGCCGTCTTCCGACTCAACGAAAGTAAATGGTCTAGAATTGACAACGGCTTCAACTTCTGCGAGTACTGTCACGAGTTATTCGGAGTTGAGGCAGGCTCTTCGAAGAACCTTGCGAAGCGGTGTCTTTACAGTTCTTACGAGCTACTCCCACCATCCACCCCACCATGGAGACTTTGGCTCAAGAAACTTCCATTTGATGCTCAGGTGTGACATTTTATTCTAATGGCATTCTGCAAAGCTTTTGCAGATCCCCTGACGTTTTCTTGAAGGCCCTCGCATTGACAGAACAGATGACCTGGGGAAGGCCTTGTCGGGCACAAAAGCGACGCAAAGACATCAAGAATGCTTCAGATGTCATGCTAGACACAGTTCTACGTGGATCGCTCTTGAAGCTGCACACGTGAATAGAGCAATGTAGCTATTCGTCTCTCGTAACGGTGTCCTTACGAAGAAGGTTCCACGAAGTCCACTCCGACCATATGAAACGCGTGTTCTTGTGTTACCCGATGCTTTGCGAGAGCAGCTACTGGAGTGTTGCCTGGTGGAACGTTTGCAGAAGTAACATTCCCTGGCTACTTTCTTTACCAGGTTTCGTGCTTTGCACATCCAGAAGCTCTCTCAACTGCGTCAGTGTATCTCACACACCTCCATGTAGTGGGCTTTGATGGCGATTAGCCTTGAAAAGTGGCGATTGCTCACCAGTATAATCGGATGCTTGACATATTCCGGAGATTCCATCCGCATTAAACGGCCACCAACCCGAAGTATCTTATCTTCGTCCTGGAATGGGTTGATGCCTGCAATGGGTGACGTTACGTCGATAGAACGCCCTGAGATAGCTTTGACCTCTGCGTTGAAAAACACATCTTTTACCATGTCGAATCCAGTATAGTTCGGCTCTCGATAGCTCCCCTGCCGTGAGGGAACCAGTTTCTTTATCGCTACCATTGTCTGCAGCAACTAACGAACCTCAGCACCCATGCTGTAATTTTCAGCAGCTTATCAAGTCTGCTGGAACGCTCCATTACAATTAGCGGAAGCATGGCGTCAGTGGAAAGTTATACCTAAACAACGACCTTTTCAGAATAGACGACTTTGTTGTCCACTGTTTGTAGTGGTTGTGATGCCCACATGTGCTCAGGTTCCTGAAGCCAGTGAGGCCCATGCCACCACAAGCTGCTCGTAGCTACTTGGTCAACAGATACTCTTCGTGTCAACAGGTCGGCAGGATTTTCAGTACCATGGCAATACTTCCAAGCGGAAATCTCGGTTTGCTTTTGGATTTCAGTGACTCTGTCTCGAACGAACTTAATTTTTCCTATTTCTGTGCACCGCCCCTAAGCCACGATAATGTTATTGTCGAATCCGTCCACATAGTGTAGCAAAGGGTCAATGACTCCTTTCGCGGAGCAGTTTGCTCTAGAGGAACGAGGTGGCGCTTTCGGCGGCGCGCCATACGTTGCCTCAGCGAATGCGCATGAATACGAAACCATTACTGCTTCTGCCCTGCTACTGTGCGATCAGCTGTCGGAAATGCAACTGGGTTTCGATAATGCACTGTGCCCAATTCATGCTGCAAAATGTGTAACGATAAAGGGAAGACGTGTGCGGTAGTTACTACAAAAATAGTGATTGGCACATAAATAATGCGAAAATAAGGAATATATAAGGAACGCAACCAACCTGTGTCGCCGCTGCTACATAAGGACTGCCATCGCGATGCACGGCTTTCCTCGAGGATAAAAAAAATTACTCCATCTCCCGCTAAAGGGAACCATGTGTGGATGCGAAGCAGCGGGGAGATGGTTTCGCGGCAGCGGCCCGAGCGCTCATGGCGGCGCTGCACAGGAGAGAGGATGAGGCGCGCGCGCTCCGTCATTTTCATACCGCGGAACTACAGTGGCGCCCCCAGCGGAGTATGTAGCTGTCGCACCACCTGTCGAGCGCGCCGCTCCGGATTCCTAGAGGAGAGAAAGGGGGGAGCGTAGGAGATGAGAGGGGGGGGAGACGCGCATGCGCTGTAGGGGTGTGGGACGCGGGCGCCGCTCCGTACAGGATTCCTAGAGGAGAGAAAGGGAGGAGCGTAGGAGAGGGGAGGGGACGCGCCTGCGCTGTGGGGATGTGGGACGCGGGAAAACAGAGCCGCCGGCAAGAAATGCTTCGCATTTAAAACGATAATTTATGCGCCAGCTCTGTATAGCTGACCTCCAAAGAAAGGACCTAAACTCCGGAACGTCGGCACTTATGAGTGAGTACCGCTCGTTACAAAAGGAAGAAGCGCCACTTACTGGCATAGTAAGTTTCTCTCACGTTATCTACACACATCCACCTCTACTCGCATGCAAACTTACGCCCACCCTATCGCCAACTTATCAATAAGTGAATGCGCGCTCACTTGAACCAATTTGCCGAAGCATGAGTGACGGCGACTACACCGACATGCTACCATAAAGTACAGAACATTAAATTTGCATTTCAAGCTTTGTGCGCAGCGAAACAAATCTATCGTAGCAGAGCACTCCCCGCCAACGCTTAGGCTGAAAATAAACAGTCAGATAGCGGCCGCACCGAGGAACATTACTGAATCAGAAACATGACAAGCCGCTGCTTCAAAATGTTTGCCAAATAAAGGAGGATGAGCACACTGACCATGATTTAATTCCTAAGCGGAAAGTTTGAACAGCTTGGAATACATCCCTAGCCCCGCTTTTAGTACAAGCACCGTATACGCTGCTCGCGTCGTTTGGACAAGGTGTAATGAGCTCTGAAAGCACTTACATTTCCTCTATAAACCTGTGGCCAAACCTTCGTGTCGTCCGCACAGTCACTGTCTACGATATGCGTCGAAACGGAGGTATGCTGCGCCGCACCGGTGTCACGCGCTTGCATTTTGAACATGGAGGCAGCTGAGGCAAGCAATGGACGCGTCACCACGTGATCAAACATGGCAGCGCCCACGGGAGCTCCAGGAAAAGGGTCAATGCGAGAAGTGCGCCGCATTATCCCTCATACTACGCAAGCAATTAAGGCGCTTCCGACAGGTGGCGAGTCCGTGTCTTCGCCCCCAATATCTGCCGCCGCGTCTCCTTTCAAAAATACTTTCAGGTAGTTAAATTTGTCGGTAGATGTAAGATTTCCGTTCCGGAAATTTTTGTAGAAAGGATGTGGGAATTTCAACACAAACAGCGAGCAAAATTACTTAGTTCACTGCTCAATTTGCAGAGAGCTGTTTAAGGTTCCACAGCTAGTTTATGCAAATGTAGAATTGCGCTGCTGCCAAACGCTCCACGTTGTGTATCGTACTTGCACGATCTGCACCTGAACTGTTCTTACTTTCGCACCTGTAACAATGAGCATGGACCGGAAAGAAAAGAAAGAAGAAAGTGAGCTTGCTGCTTCTTTGGAGGATTTCAAGAAAGAGTTGCGCAGTGAACTAATAGGTTTGAATTCAGTACTGCAGTGATACCTGCGATGAAGCGCAGGTATCACTGCGCTTCATGACTAATGACTAAGACATAAAAGAGGGTCGCACAGAGATGAAGAATATTGCTGCTACGAATATAAAATTGAAAACAGAAAACGAGCAATTAAGATTTCAAATTCAAGAAATGGAACACCACCAAAGAAGCAACATTTTCAGGAATTTATTTAATATTGATCAATTATCGATTACCTATTGATTGGCTATCACAAGGTATTGGCCACGTATTTGGGCTAGGCTAAGCACACCAAGTCATCCCCAGCATTTTCCGAAATTTATTGATTATTTATCGATTGGCTATTGCAAGGTATTGGGCATATATTTGGGCTAGGCTAAGCACTACCAAGTCATCCCCAGCATTTCCCCGAATTTATTTATTATTTGGCGATTATGGATTAGCTATTGATTGGCTATTGATCACTGACTAAGCTTAAGTAGTCCCAACCATGCTTATCTAGACTTAACCAGGCTCAGCTTCGCTAGTTCACAGGGGTATGTGCCATTGCGCTTGGACCCTTTCTGCACTGCCGCCAGGATCGGCCCACATTTTCTGTACATGACCCATGGACTAACGGTCGGCTTAACAGCTCCGCTGTTAAAAAGAACATTGTTGTACGCTTTCTAAGACGCTCTGTGAGAGACACAGTGCTCAGGAAAGCTAAGAAGGAAAATATTCCTGGTAAAGATATTTGGCAAAGTGACAAAAAATTGCCAATTCATATCACTGTGCATTTATATCGACACAAACGACTTCTTGCAGCAACAATCAGAAAAAAGGCGAGAACTAGGCGGGAAATTTGTAAAGACGGCTGGAGGAAAGATCTTTGCATGGAAGGACGAGGAAAGCGGGGCCATGTGCATAGCGAGTCAAGATGATATCGCAAAGATGGCCTAGGTGTAATGTGAATGCCCAAGCTCGATCATGGACTGCTGTGTGACACATTCAGCACAAACATTTAAGGCAACTTACAAGGTACAACAATCAAGCTTCTCACTTTTTCATTTGAACGCAAGAACTGCTAGAAAGAAACATGATAACCTGCAGACTTACCTAGAATCATTGGGAACACAATTCGACGCTGTTGTATTTTCTTAGACTTGGCTTACAAAAAATGATACCACTCCTTTCCTTGGTGCTCACACAAGCGAATGGCTCAATAGACTAGGAGAAAGGGGCAGTGGTTTGGCGGTATACTTGAAACAGTGTTACAGCTATGACGTAGTAGATGATTAGACAGTATCAGATACCAATGTAAAATGTCTCACGATTAGTACAAAACAGTTCCTGCTGGCTGCTATATATAGGCGGCCTACTGGTCTATCATGAAACATTATTTTTCTACTATGTATATGGAAAGCCTTTTAATATTTTTACTTCTCAAAGCACTCCTTACTTTATTGTAGGCGATATAAAAATAAACACAATTGGCGACAAAGCATACGCTGTTGACTTCAGGAATTTACTGGTTGCTTATAACTTAGAAAACGTGATTAACGTACCAACACGTATCAGAGTAAACAGTGCAAGCTGCACAAACATTTGCATTACCAATGTGAAAAGAGAGCAACTCAACTCAGGTGTGATAACCTGTGACATAAGTGATCACCTACCGCACTACCGCATGACCAATGAAATTTCAACTAGGAAAACGAAAAACACTATGGTGCACAGAAACATAAATAGTAGGCCTCTTGATATTTTCCGTGAAATCATTCAGTCCACTCAGTGGTCCAGTATAAATCTACAAAGTAATCCAAACATTGCCTACGAGAAGTTCCTTTCTGCATTCAAATGCTGCTATGACAATTCAATCGCTCTGAAACATGCTAGGACACGGAAAGAAGCAATAAGGAAACCATAGATTACTTACACTCTACATCATAGAATACGAGAAAAAAATATTTATCATGCTTTTGTGGTTTGTAGAAGCCCCAACCATTTCGCGGAGTACAAGATGTGAAACAAACTCAGATCTGAAAAAAGCAAAAGATAACTACTAGCTTAATTTATTCGCGCATTGTCAAACTAATATGAAAAGAGTATGGCAATCAGTTAATAAAATCGCTTATTATAGACCTATATCAGTGTTACCAGTGTTCTCCAAAATAATCAGCTGGGCCGTTAGTGAAAGATTGATGAAATTTTTATATAAAGATAACATAATATTTATTTATTTATTTATTTATTTATTTATTTAGTACATACTGCAGACCACATTGTGGTCCTTGCAGGACGGGCAGACATTGAATACAAGACATATACAAGATACGTTCGTATGCATTCATAAAATATTTTTAAAAAAAACAGCATATATACATATATACACACACACACATTATATATATATATATATATACATATATATAGACTTTACAATTATATATTGCTCACAGAAACACTTCGTGAAAAGATCAAAAACACAATACCTTAATCAATCTATGGTGCAATTAACAGAACGATGTAAAAAGAAAAAAAAGGCTAGGGTATTGCGCACCAAAGGCAAGGGAGTTTCACAGTCTACGACTTGCCTTGCTCGTTCAACAGCAAGGAGAACACATTCTATGCAAAAACAAAAACAAAACAAACAATAAAACAATAAAAAAGAACTTACATACAACGCATTCACATGTTGTAAGGGGCGGGCAGCGAATTCCATTCAGAAATAGTCCGGGGGAAGAAGGAGAACTTGTAGCTGTCTGTCCTAGCATAGATAGGTGTCAGTGTATCCGGTCGATGGTGTCGTGTATACCTTGTGGAGAGAAGACTCACATATAGTGAAGGGTCCAGAGCCAATTTGTGATTAATTAGATTATGTAAAAAATCTAGCCTGTGTTTCTGTCTTCTTTGTTCAAGCGAAGGAATGTCGTTAGCCAACATCAACTCTGAGGGCGAATCCGAACTTTTGAACTTGGAGTAAATAAAACGAACAGATTTTCTCTGTATTCTCTCAAGTTTGTTGACATTGACTTTAGTATAGGGATCACATGCAACGCAAGCATATTCAAGTTTTGGCCGGATATAAGTTAGATAAGTGAGTAGCTTAACGTTTGAGGGGGCGTTTCTTAGTTTGTGTCGCAGATAAGTTAGCTTCCGAAAGGCAGAAGAACATGTGTTGTCAATGTGAAGGTTCCAGGAAAAATTATTAGTGAACGTTACGCCAAGGTATTTGTAGCTCTCAACTTGCTTTAGTGGAACAGATCCCATTTTATACGCGTATTTCAGGGGATTCTTTTTATGGGTTATGCGAAGAGAGACAGTTTTATCTACGTTTGCAGCCATGCCCCATTCTTCGCACCACAAAAATATATTATTCAAGCTAGAGTTAAGTTCCTTCTGATCATCCATGGACTTAATTGTACGAAATACAACGCAGTCATCTGCAAACAGCCTTATTTGTGTTCCAGGTTTGACGACGGTAACAATGTCATTAATATATAAAAGGAAGAGCAATGGACCCAGGACACTGCCCTGGGGAACGCCTGAAGTGACTGGCAGATATCCCGAGTTGTGATCGTCAACTGAAACATACTGTTGGCGATTATCCAGATAGTCTGTAATCCAGGTAATTATGATGTCCGGAAGGTTAATGTTCCTTAATTTTAGAATTAGCTTTTTGTGAATTACCCTATCGAAGGCTTTACTGAAGTCCAAAAACACAGCATCAATTTGACCGTTGGCATCCAAAACTTTGGCAATGGAATCAATAATTGTTACCCATTGTGTAGTAGTGGAACAGCCTTTCCTGAAGCCATGTTGAGCACTTGATAGTATGGAGTGTCGATCTAAGAATTCAAACAACTCCCAATACCGATTATTAAAACGAAAATCCACAGAGCAGGTGTTGCTCCATATAAAAGAAAAAGTTATTCAAGGAATAGAAAAGAAATATTACACACTGGGTCCATTTCTAGACTTACAAAACGCGTTTGATTCCGTCAATCATGAACTGCGGTTGTTGAAGCTACAATATGAGATTAAGGGTATTCCACTAGAACTAACGATAAATTATTTACGTCATCGATACCAATTCACAGTAATAAATAACTTCTTTTCTAGCCGGTTAAATGTCACAACCAGTGTGCCACAGGGTTTAATACTCGGGCTAACGTTGTTCTTGCTTCTACATTAATGATGTAGCCGAGATCAGCATTAAACAAGACATGGTAATGCATGCAGATGACAATAACATATTTATCGCATCAAAGGACATGATCTCATTAGAAGCGATGAGAAACTCCCATCTAGAATAATAATCTATATGGTTACACCATAGCAAGCTACAGTGAAATGTAAATAAGACGCAGTACATATTATTTACACCATCAAACAAATATGATATAAGTGATATTGTAATTAATTATGGATCGACACAATTACACAAGCGAATGAACAAATTTTTTGGAGTCTGGTTCCATGAAAACGTGACCTGGAATACACACATATTACTTTTGACTTCAGAGATAGCCATAGGTTGCCATTCGGAGAATTCTTTAATACCGCTGTGGCTGAAGAGAAACCTTCATTACTCATAAGCATATTTAAAACTTGCAGACTGTACTTTGTCTGACTGCAACTACAATAGATGAAAATGGTACTGCATCTATTTGAAAATTATTTGAGACATATGTGAATTATGCACGTGGTAATTATTAATTAAACATAACATGTTAAAAGCCAATCAGATATACTTATTTAAGCTTGTGCAGCATATGCACAATACAAATGCTTTTCAAGAATGCACTGCTACCGAAAGTGACAGATATAGAGAAAAGTTGAAAGTCGACTGCCTAAAATTAGGACAAATCATGGAGAACAGACCGTACATTATTAAATTATGTGTTTCATGCATACATGTGAAGGCATAGTCAACTGGAGCGAGCCAGGAATAAAATTAAAGTGTATGTTCAGGATGCATCTCATAACTACTGAAGTCAGATTTTGACTATCTGTGTATTATTTCCAAGTAAGAAAAAAATTTACGAATTGCTACTGTGTTTCTTAACACTTTGAATCTCTTAATTACTGAGCATCAGTTGGACTTACAATTGCTCCTGTTACTTTAATTTGTTTCAGGATGTGATTCTGTAACAGGCCATTGTTGGAATGATTTGTTTTTTTTTTTGCAATATTGAGCGTATTATATAACTTCTTTGTTGCTAATAAATTTATAAATTTTCTTACCGTAACTCTTCTCATGTGAAGAAATGTAAATGTTCTTCTTTCTTGGGTTTTATGCGCCAAAACCAGTTCTGATTATGAGGCACGCCGTAGTGGAGGGCTCCGGATTAATTTTGACCACCTAGGGTTCTTTAATGTGCACTACAACGCAAGCCCACGGGCGTTTTCGCATTTTGCCTCCATCGAAATGCGGCCGCCGCGGCCGGGATTCGATCCCGCGATCTCGTGCTCAGCAGCGCAACGCCTTAGCTGACTGGGCCACCACGGCTATGTTTTTGCATTGCTGTGATCATCGCTTTAATTTATGCATAATTTTTTGTTTAAGTGTAGCTCAGAACATTTCATTTCGGATTTCTTTTTTTGTAATGCACTTGTTGCGAACTGAAGAGGCCACCGCCAGGCGACTGAAGCCTCTGTCTCCTCAGGCAAGACCTGAAATAAAATGAAATTGAATTGTATTGAAACAATGTTAATCTTGACATTCATCTGACGAAAACTATTTGCTCCGTTGATTTTTTTGAAAGTGTGCTTTTCAAAAAATGCGCACACGCCTGTTTTTCTGCCTGTTCCTAAACATGTAAACACATAATATAAACACATAAATATGTGCTTTTGTTGGGATGTCGTGCTGAATTGGGAGTTGTGTGGTGCACTTGCTACTTTGGGCACTTCAAAAAATACAAAATAATTAGTCATTAGCAGCAGAAAAGACTTGCATGCTAAAGCAAGCCACGAGGATAAATTCTCCTGCGTAACGAGAGGGCAGGGTGTCGCAACGGCCCTCCCGAGTGCCGCCACTGTTTTGAGCTGATACACACAGAAGCGGAGCAGATTCGTGAAAGTGCACCTAGTTTCGGCATGACTGCCATACATACTGAGCCAAAGACTATGCAGGCTGAGTAACATCAGCACGTCACGTGGTGGGTAAAAGGAATATTTAAAAGGTGGAAAACCGATTGTGCATAATGTGATAGCTAAGTTCTGTTTGGAGAATGTCGTGGAGGAACACAGAATCCCCAAGAGTCTGCAAAACAGCGATACATATTTCAGCACGTGGGCACAAACGGCAATCTGTCGACCATGGCGCATACCAAATCAAATTTTGACCCTATCCAGATAGAATTTCTTGATCGCGATCGACAATGATTGCTGGTACACAGTCCAAGGATTCGGATAGAGTTTGGGTAAGCTGAAGAGCACCAGGTGTCATTACTGGGCCTAAAGCAATTACCAAATTTGTCTAATATGCTGCAAGAATTCTAAGATAAAACTCATTTTTTAAAAGACATATTATTTCGTTTGTCATTGTGGGTGAGGCTATTATCATCTGCCGATCGTCTGCAACTTTCAGAACTACATGGTCGTCACCCTACAGTCACGATCAAGAGGCTCGATCGTGATGCACGGGTCGCGATTGTCTGGATCCGGATTTAACAAGATCGCGATCGAAGATGGCCGTGTAGCAGCACTTGATCCGGATCGAGCTCATGCGGATCAGGCCCGATCACGATCGAATGTGGCCAAGTAGGGGTGGGCGAATATTGAAACATAAATCGAATATTACACACTAAACTATTTGTATTCCTACAATTGAAAAACTACATGCCGTGGTGGTGTTGTGCCTTTGGAGTTGCGCTGCTAAGATCGTGGGCTCGGGATCAAATCCTGGCCGCCGCGGCCGCATATCAGTGGGGGCAAAATGCCGAAACGCCCGTGTACCATGCATTGGGTACACGTTAAAGAACTACAGGTGGTCAAAATTTGGTGTCTCCTACTGTGTACAGCGTACCTCATAATCATATCATGGTCTTGGCACGTAAAACCATAGAACGTATATTTTTAAGGAACTATATTCGGTAGTTTCGAATAATCAACGCTAACCAAATATTTCTAAACACCAAACTGTTAAAGTCCGATCACTGTTGTCTGTCTGCTAAATAAAGTACAGCGAATTATCAGAAGTGAACCAATGACATTTTTTTTTTAGTAATGCAGAAACAAAATGAGTTATGCAAGTTTGTTTTCAGTTTCGCGGTGAAAGTGTACATGACTATGCCTGTAACTTTTGCTTGTCTGCCATTTAGCGTTTTTGGCAGTCTACTTACGAGCTTTATTTTTTATGCTATAATGTGTAATGTTTTCCCTGCAACTGGCCCATGTCTCTAAGGCACACAAGTCCTTCAGCAGCTTTTTCTTTTTTCACAGTCCCAGAACTTTCTTAGGCAACCGTTTATTTAGCGTTTTTAAGTTATTCATGCAGCCATTTAGGCGAGTCATACAGCAGCCATTCATTCTTGGAAAGCTTGTTTGAAACCAGCCTCCAAAGCTGTTGAGAAGCTACTCATGCAGTTTATTTCATGACAGTAAGTGATCCTGTGTTTAAAGCTGATCCTTTGTCCCTGATAGCTTTTTTTGTTTTTGCACTACATCCGTGGTACGTAATTATACCAAAATAAATAAAATCTTCCTGCTGTAAATGAAAGATACAAGTCTGCATTTGTCTATTCAGTATTATATACTTACTAGTATTCGTATTAGAAAAAGTTTATATTCGCCCACCTCTCAAAAAAAGTTAACGCTTCGTAGAGAAAACTTAAAAGAGAAAGTAAGGTAGAATTTTCGAAACAAAAAGGAAACACTAACTTGAGAAAGGCTTAATTACAGAAAGAATAATAATTATACGCATCCCGTAACTGGAGCCTTCATTGTGAGCAAGATGTGCTCACTCGCATTTTATAGGGAAATTGTTGCCATGAACGCGCTAAGCGCCTCAAAGCGCTGGCTTACACGAGGGAAATACTTATCTGCCGCCTTTTTAGGCGTGGCCTTCGTGGTTAGACCATCGGGCTTCTGTGCTGGGGCAACTGCAGGTTCGAAACCATCACAATTGGCTCCTATATAGGTAGGTCGAGGTCACCCTCAATAGCACATAAACAGCCGGAAACATACTGTTACGGGGAGAAAAGACGCTTGACAATATATTTACAATATACAGGGTGTTTCAGCGAACACTTTCAGAAATTCTTAAAGGCTGCCTGTGGCAGATAGCACAATTCTAGTTCATGAGCTGGTCTACTCGAAGAGGTGGACATTACTTGCACAAGAAATTGAAATGCATAATCGAATAATTAACAATTCCCTAATTAAGTTTTTAACTAATTACCAGATGGCCCATATTGCAATTTACAAATTGTAGTCGTGGAGTTCGCAAGGCGGATCCACTTGGAACGAATTCTCGGGATGACACCAGTTTCGAGATATAAATTCTCGAATGTCCGCTGAAACACGTTTTTGAAATATTACAGCTTAGTCGCACGTTTGTTTGCCTATTCTGACGCCCGCTGCTGCCACAGTGCTTTTCTTTCTTTTCTTATTTTGTGAGCTATGTCGTCTAGAAATAAGTCCGACGATATAGAGAACCTTGTCTGGGATTTCCGGAAAGAATTTCAGGACACGTGTTCGGCGCTTGAAAGAGAGCTCAGAAATCAACATCGAGAGATGACAAAAAGCCTCGAGTTTTTCAACAAAAAGTTTGAAGACATAACTGACCACTGTAAACAATTGTAGGAAGAAAATCGGGAACATAGAACTCAAAATGAGGCACTTTTGAAGGAATATGTGGAACTAAAGAACCAGGTTTCTGACACTGACAAGAGAATGCGCTAAAACAGTATTCCCGTAACAAAAACATTGAACTAAAGAATGTACCACTTGCTACAAATGAAAACTTGTTTCAAATGCTTGATGTGCTTGGAAATGCGATAAATGAACCCATTGCGAAAAATGACACTTATGTGTGCCACCGTGTTCATTCATAGGATAGCTGCCCGCCAATCATTGTTCAATTCAAAAACAGGTCAAAATGCGACTCTGTTCTTCGCAAGGCACGAAAGCTGCGTCCTTCCGTGGCTGATGTCGGCTGTTCTGGAAAATCTCCCAAATACATAAACGAGCATCTTTGTCCCCAGCTCAAAAAGTTGCTTGCCATGATCATTGAGAAAAAGAAGGAAAAGAAATGGCGGTTTGTGTGGACCACAGATGGTAAAATATTTGTAAGAAAGACTGAGTCTTCGAATGCGCTTCAAATAACATGTGTCGCTGACCTAGTGAAGATTGATGAACACCTGCAGCAGGCAGGTGTTCATCATTAGCTTTCCCTCGTACATTTTTTAAATTCCACTCTTGAATTTCAAATTGCCAAGTGATTTAAATATACCTGTCTCTGTTAGCGGCCATATTTCAGCTCTTCATATTAATGCCCAGTCGCCCCGGAACAAAGAAGATGTCATCACAACTTTTACAGAAAGTTTTCAATTTTGTTTTGACGTAGTTATGATGACCAAAACTTGGTATACAAGTGAACTGGAGGTACTTGCTTGGTTATAAGTCCCACTTTCTAAATCGTCATGGTAAAAAAGGGGGTGGTCTTACGTTAATGGTTCAAGACAGATTTGAAAGCGAACTGCTCTCGAATTCTTGAATTACAGATTATTATGAAATTCTTACAGTAAAGTGCAAATATGGTTTTTTATCGGTTATGTATCGCCCACCTGAAGGGACGCTACCTTCAATTTTATCTTTTTTAGACAAATTTCTTGCTTGGATTAACAACAATAATTACAAACTTATTTTGGGAGGTGCTCTTAACATTGATTTCTTTAGCAACTCAGCGCCACAGGCTCAACTTACGGAAATGCTCGTAGTAAGTGCGTTGGTAAATGTGATAAAACAACCGACACGTATACAGTTAAGTACGTCAACATGTACTGATGCTTTTATAACAAACTGTCAAAATCAGACAATTGACTCAGGAGTTCTCGGATCACATATCAGTGACCATTTGCCCATATACATAATACAAAACTTTAACAAACCAAACTCAAAAAAACAAATATGAAAGCTCTGTCACATACCGTAACGTAAACCAGGAGACATTGCAGGGTTTTCGTTCAATTTGATTAGCTACAGACTGGTGCTCCATCTATGGCAGTGGTAACGCTACTTGTGCGTATGAACTACTAATAGCCAAAATTAAAACAGCCTTCACCGTAAGTTTTCCTTATCTCAAAAAGACCCGTCCCCGTAAGGCAAGAAAGCCATGGCTTACTTCAGAATGCTTGAAAGCTATCATCGATATAAGTGCACTGTTTCAAAAGTTCTCTTGGTCAAAAAGCGCCTCCGAAGCGTTTAAGAAACATCGGAATCAAACAAACAGCCTTTTGCGCAGACAAAAAAAATGATACTTTTATAACATGTCTAATCACGAAGTATCCAGAAAACAAAAACTTGTCTGGAAAAGGCTGAATCCTTTCTTAGAAGGTTATTCTAAAGAAAACACTGGCCCCACTGAGATCAAATTAGATAACTATACTTTCACTGGCCGTAAGCTAGCTGACCTTTTTAACAATCTTTTTGCCTCTGTTGCAAGCAGTATGCATAATACTTCCTGCATGGAATTTATGCCTTCGAGAACACGTGAATCTGCGTATTTGTTTCCTGTCTCCCAGCCAGAAGTTGTAGCAGTGTTCTTATCCCTCAAAAATAGCTACTGCGCCAACCCTGATGATCTACAAATTCGACCGGTCAAGTATGTGCTTGACATCGTTGCCCCAGCCCTAACACATGTGATCAATCTAATCTTTTCTTCTGGCGATTTCCCGAGACCGCTACAAGTTGTTAAAGTTACCGTTATTTTCAAAAGCGGTGACAAAAATAATGTATCAAACTACAGGCCTATTTCCATACTGCTCATTTTTTCCAAAGCTATTGAAAAGTTGATACACATAAGAATGAATAGTTTTTTGAGTCGCCATAACATCATAACGCCGTTTCAATTTGGCTTTAGTAAAAAACGCGCCATGAAATCCGCGTTACTTCTTCAAAAAGAAATCATATTAGATGGTTTTGAGCGTCAACTTTACATAGTTGGAATATTTATTGACTATTCAAAAGCCTTTGATCAGATTAATCATTACCACACTTTTAAAAAAGCTACAGCATTACGGATTCCGTGGAGCATTTTTCACACTTATGCAAAGCTACTTCAGTGATCGCCAGCAGCAGGTACAACTGAATAACTATAAATCAAGCTTTCGATCCCTAAACAACGGAGTACCACAGGGAAGCATCCTAGGGCCTCTACTTTTTAATGTATATATTAATGACCGTAGTAAGAATACATGAAAATACCCAATTTATAGTTTATACTGACGATACTAGTTTTTTTTTTTTTTTTAGGATCAGATTTATTGCAAATTCAAACCAGAGCAAATAACGTACTCTCGAAACTGCATACCTAGAGTTTGAACAACTCGCTAACTATAAATATGTTAAAAACAAAAGCGGTTTTATTTAAAGATAAAAACAAGGAAAGTCGACTTTGATTTAGCGCTTTTTCTTGGTACATCAAAAATTGAGGTGGTTCCTGCTCTGAAATGTCTTGGTGTATTCTTTAATGAAAACATGTCTTGGGATTTGCAGTCTGATTCTGTTTGTTCCAATCTTTCTCGCACGGTTGGTATATTATCGTGCACACATTTTCTTTTGCCTGAGAAAGTAAAACTGTTGTATAATTCACTTTTACTTTCAAAACTGCGCTATTGCTACCTTGTCTGGGGAACCACCACAATTTCCAACATTCTGAGGCTTTCTAGATTACAGAAAAGGGCTGTCCGCTTGATTGTCAATGCTTCGTATAACGCACACACAAGGCCCATCTGTAAAAACCTAAACGTAATACCTGTTGTCGACTTGTAGGATTCTTTACTAATGACACGCTACAAACGAGGCATTAAAACAAACAATCTGTGCTTGAAAGAACTTGCTAATTTGACTGAAAGAGTGCATGTTTATCACACCCGCGGAATCACTTTTATTGCGATAGCAATTATATGGACACTTCTACCGGATTTCTGCCATCGGCGTCGCCGTCGTCGTCGCCGTGAGGTTCCGTATAGATAAAATCTTCGCCGCGCACCGTATGCCCGAGCGGAAGCGTGCGGGGACGCGCGCTATCACGGAGAGCGAACGCACTCAATCTCCCACGCGCAAGCAAGGAAAAGCAAGGAAGCGGGAAGCCTGTGCGGGAGGAAGCGGGGGGGGGGGGGGCACTTCTACTCTGCCAACAACCGCGCTCGTCGCTCGCCCGCACCGTCTCTTATCTCCACACGGCTCTGACCTTTATGCGCTGTGCATTCGCCGCTCAGTTTCTGTTGAAGCGATAGACGGCACGTACCTTCGCGCGCTGCGGCGTATGCGCTTGCTGCCAGCGTTTTGACAGTCGTTGTCTGCAGTCATTCAGTGTGATCTATTCATGTTTGTTTGTGCGCGCTCACACCACGCTTGTTCATTCAGTTAGTAATAGTCGAGCCACATTTTCCAACGCACGCTACACATGCAATGCTGCCCGGATCGGCAGTGCAGCGCTACAGGTGTGTCTCTTCGCACGCGCTGCCCACGGGAAGCGCTTCTCATCAACACTACCGTTTCACACGCGCCTTCTCGTGGTCATCGAGTCTCTCTTCATGTTGGTCTACTTACGCCGCAGCACACCTGCTTACTTAATCAGCTCATGTTTGCTACAATTCATATTGCTACCAAAGCCGCTCATCTTACTTCGTATGACATTGCTGTGTTGCTATCGCATTCATTGCTTCGCCCTTAGGGCGAAACTGTGACATTTTCTGGTTTACGCCACGGACCCGTACTAACTAGGGCCGACAAATGATCGCATTTACATTGCCTACTCTTTTAAACAACCAGCATTGTTTTCTGTAATGCTGCTGCTGTTAAGTTTTGATTTTGTACTGAAAAGTTTCTCCAAGTTTTGGTAAATTTTGATGTCGTGCAGAAAAGTAAAGTATTTCCTTTTTAATGTTAATTTCAACACTGTTAGTTTTATTTTTCAGATGTATAGTTTTGGCATTGTTAGCTTGTCGCATACGAACATTTCCTGTTGTCCCTGTCAAAGTGCAATTACCGGGTACAGACCCCGTCAAGCCTTTTTTGGCTTTTAGTCTATGCCCCCAGCATTTTGTACATGCTATAATGTACCATAATGCCGATATAAAATGAATGAATGAATGAATGAATTTAGATAGACAAACAAGTGACACAAGTGCAGTGGAGGCAGAAGGATAATTCTCCTCGTAAGCAGCATTGATCGTAATCAAGTGGACGGTCATTTTTTTTAAATGGCATGCTTATATTCGTTGAACGTATTTGTGGTTTTGATGTAAGCTGCTTTGAGGAAAGCGGCTGTCCGCAATCCAAATTTTCTTTCCTGGACCCGATATTGTGGTTGTCTACAAATGCCAGTTTCTTTGGTGGTGCTCATTCTCACTTTTCTTCCTTTTGCACCTGCCACATCGACAGCATGAATTTGACAAGAATCTACCTCATCTACGGGACCCTCAACAAAATCACGTACCGTCACAGAGCCAAATACGAGGTGAGCAATGCACTTATCGGACACATAAAATCGGGCCAAGTGAACTCGAAAAGGAAAGCTTTCTCCGGCTTGAATTTTACTGGTACAGGCCCCAACTTGTACTGAAGACAAATCAAGTTCAGTACAGTACGACAGCCTTCCCTGAACAGGTCAAGAGAACAAAAAATGTCAGAGGGCGCCCGCACCAAGGAAGCCGTACAGACGGATTAGAATATACAAATGAATAAGGAGTAAAACACTGACGAAAATGTAGTAGAAAAATATTTATGGAAAACGACATCCAAGAATGGCTTGAGTTCTTTGCTGCAAGCACCAAACAGCACACACAGTATCACAAAAGATTTTTTTTTAATGGTGCCTCTGTTGATGCACAGATGGCGGGACGTGTGTATGTGACTGCTCTAGCTAGAAGAGTCCCAAAAGACAACACTAAGTCATTAAGAAAGCACTTACTCTGGAAAAGAAACTCTGCAAGGCTTTTACACATGAAGCACTCTATTTTTAGCTTCACAGAAACCCTGCAAACTCCGTACAAAATTGTTCGCTGCTATAAGCGAAGGAAGGGATCAGTGGAAATCTCAATAACAACCTACAGCTTTTTTTTACATAAAAGTGTTCATATATTTCCTCTGAAGCTATGGTCGAAAGCTTCGCGTCCTCCATCCAGTCACCATCTGCGATATCCGTTGACACAGAGGTTTGCTGAATAACACCTGGGCATCATGCACATCCATTGTAATCACACAGGCAGCCGAGGCCTAGCTGAAGCAAGCAATGGACGCGTCACCACGTGACCAAACATGACGGTGCCCACGGCATCACTGTGAAAAGGGCCTATAAGATGGCAGATGGTAAAGATGGTAGTGCTTGGAAGTGTTATGTGGTGAAACTCAGTTGGCGTCTACACGTGATGACGTTCATGGAGCATAGAACTCCGGTGGCATCGGGCGTGCGTCCATACACATACATGTTGAAAGGTGAGCACTGGGCAGACGCGCGAAAATGGCAGGAGATGGTTTTGGGTGCACATTTGAGGTTGAGAGAGGAGGTGAAGAAAGGAGGAGATAAGTAAAAAAAATTAACGGATGTGACAACAATTTTACATCGAAATATAGCAGCAGCTCGATCGATGGGTACTAGACGCGCATGCACTGCAGGCTTCGTCGGGTCTGCAGGCTTCGAATATGTAGTGTGCTGTTTTGACTGTGCGTGTGAGTTAATCTGAGTATTTATGTCGTTACGGCAGCACTGCAGGCTTCGTCGGGTCTTCAGGCTTCGAATATGTAGTGTGCTGTTTTGACTGTGCGTGTGAGTTAATCTGAGTATTTATGTCGTTACGGCAGCTTCCTTTCCTGTTTGCATGGGCCTAAACAGCAGATACAAATGTTCGTAGTGTGTAGGCAGACGCTTCTGTCATTGTAGTGTTGGTGCTGGCAGAAAGCCTGCTCATGCTAGTAGTGAACGTCTCGTCGGGACATGGTGCATTTCAGTTCCCATCTGTATATTTTTTATGGTGTTTTGTCATTCATGCAATCAGTCACATTGATAAAAAAGATAACGTTTCTCCAATGTTCCTTTGAACCAGTGTGTTTCACACAACCAATCAGACTAGTCAGTCGTGTGCAGTGAACGGATGCCAAGCAGGTTCGATCCCAGATAAAAAAAATGCTCGTGTACCGTGCATTGGGTATGCGTTAAAGCACCCAAAGTGTTCAAAATTAACCTGGAGCCCTCCAATCCAATCCACATCTGGTATAATAATATGGTTCCAACGACACACTGTTTTGAATCGTCAGCCACTTGTTGATGTCGGCATCTTAGAACCAGTGTTACCGCACCTTGAACGAGTACCTGATGTCAGGCACGCGCTGCCACCACCAGCAAGAGAGGACTGACACTGCAAGAAGAATGAGGTGATGTTTTTGAAGTGTCGCCCCAAGGTAACGCAAGGGTTAAATTTGCTAGCCATCCTGAATGGCGGCTGCTCTGTGGTTCACGGTGCAGTCCAGTTAAAGCCCTGCCTGATTTCAGTTTTAAATGTGAAGTTACAGTGGTACGCTCCGCACGTTTTCGGCAGCACACCGACATAGAGCTACCAGTGGACTTGCAACGTGGAACACGGCATGAGTGTTAGCAGCAGTGTGTGTCCGTACGCTCTTTTTCTTTTCGCGAGATGGAGCCACATGAACGGCCCTTCCAAAACTTTGCGACTAATCGGCTAGGGCAGGGCGTATGCGCTGTCACGCCATGAAAAAGGCGGAAGCAGTGCAATGGATGGATGGATGCTATGAGCATCCCCTTTAAAATGGCGCAACCAAGCTCTTTTTCTTATTTTGCCAAATGTCTTAACATGGCCTCTGATATTTGTGTGCTCCAGCACGTTTTTCAGCGGCCGTCCCAATCGCATGGATAGAGCATAATTTCAGAGGTGGGCGTGTCTGGCTCCGCACCGCGACACCCATAACCAAGTGCTATTCATGCATCCGGGAGGCTTTCAGGCGATCTGGTACTGTTGCTGCAGCTTGGATGAGGCGAGAAAAGAATGCCTTTGTGCTGCTATATGATCTTTTACTGATTTGGAAATGACGGCTCAAGGTGTACGAGAGGCAAAGTGCATGCTGGTGCCTATTCATTGTCAAATGCGTTAAATTTTTTTCTGCAGACATACTCCCGTTCACGTATTCACGTGAGTATGCAAAAGTGGAATGTCTCTGCAAAAGACTGTAATGTGCTGGAATGGCACTACTTCAAAATTAGCAGGCTGTATAGATACGTTTGTTACTTTGTGAATCAGTTTCAAAGCTAGCTCACCAAAACAGCCAGTTTCAAAGCAGTTTTGCCTGCTGGTGTCGGCACTTGCTTTCGTCTGCATTTAGCCGTCGTTATAGGGTGTGAAGCAAGATGTAGCATGACCCGCCCAGAGAAACCTGCCACAATCGCACGTGTACTTCCCCAAGTGGCCAAAATTATTTCGGAGTCCCCCGCTATGGCGTGCCTCATAATGATATCGTTTTTGGACTGTACACCCAGAATATTGGATTGCGATAGCAATTATAGGGAGACTCCAGGCGGTGACATCGACATTCCTCTCAGTTGCGCTGAAAGCCAGTGCCGCATCTAAACAAGGTAACAGCACAAACGCTCAGTTTAAGCAGCATGGGTACATTACAAAGAAAGAATGTCGAGCGCACGCTGATAAGGAATGCTAACTGAACCGACCAAACTCGGCATCGACCATGCTCACTTCTTGCGATGTTGCCAGCGCCACCGAGGCTGGCGACACCTGCAAAAGTAGGGACAGCTGGGTAAGTTGGTGTGGTAACATGATTATAAAACAGTGCCACGGACACAGACAGCAAAAGGAAATAACAGGATGGTACGCTGACTCTCAACTGTATTTTATTTAAGAAAAACTAAACTTTTCAAAACCCCACCTGGTGGACAGATAACATAAACGGCATATCAAAACAAAAGCAGAAAACAGGACAAGAAAGAAAAATATTCACATACGATTATGATACTCCATAATGCGAAATTTGAGTGCAGCTCTATAGGTCTTTTCATTTCACAATATACTGGCAGGCGCGCACAATCTGTCTCGTCGGGCACGTTGCAAGACGGAGCGAAGTATGGCGCGACTGCCTCGCTAGTCTGGAGATAACGAGAGGCAGCGCGTGAGTGACGCGTGGGCGCGATTCACAGCAGCTGCTGCAGACAGACTTCCCAGACGAAGCGCGCTACTCTGGTGCCATCTCGTAGCCACCGTGGCCGCACTACGCTTTTCCTTTCATGCTTTCACCATACACTCCTCCTCCGCTTCAGTCTTCGCGTCTTGCATCCCCCGCTGTGCTCTGCATTCGCTTTTTCATCCTTCACTCTGCTTTTTCGCTCGGCTACACAGGAACAGGCGCCTAAGAGCTGTGCTCTAAAAAATTGGTTCCATCACTGTCACCATGTCAAGGTCATAACAAAAAAGAAAAAAAAAAGGTAAAAGCTGTGGTGTGGCAAAAGAAAGCAGTTGTGACAGTGTTTCGGCTCAGCTGATATGATTATCTGCAATATAAATGCATAACTGTACATGTTAACACACGTAATCGTTATACAATAGTGTAATAGTTGATGACTGGTAGCGATGGGTAGACATGCACAAGCTAGCTACCTAAGTAAGCAATAGTGATGTAGCAGCCAAGCCAAAGAATATTTACACATTAGTAGACAATTCTTAGAATTTCTGTAGCATTTCTTTTGCAGGGGAGCGTGGCGAATGGGGCTGCCGGAGCAAAACCAGTCGGCGCGCGCAAATATCGCAGGCCAAGGTATTGCCTACCATTTCTTTTATTGCAATGGCAATTACATGGACATTCCAGACGTATTTCCACCGCCGTCATCGCCATGATGTTTCGTATAAAGTCCAAGTGCGACAACATCATGGCCGCGCCCATATGCTATGGGTGCGAGTGAACGCGTGCGAAGGTGAACCGAGGATGGTGGCTCCATTGAGGAGGTTATTTACTAAGACTGGGCTCAGTGTCGCACCTGCAAGGGAGGAAGGCAGGGAGGAAGCGCGCTGTCTTCCATTGCGCGCAAGGCATTTGGAGAATGTGAGCAGGGGGTGGGGGTTCTACTCTGGCGGTGGCCGCACAGGCCCTATCTTGAAAGCGATCTGCTATGAATACAGAGTCTAGGTGCTCCAAGGGCTGACAGCTTCGTGTGCGCTGTGTTTGCATTTAGTTCACATTGAAGCGAGGCAGTACAAAGGTCAATTCGCTCGATGCTGCTGCCGCGCTTCCTCACGCCACCGTCGCCACCATTTTGACAGCGACTGTCCGCGGTCATCAAGCAAGATGTATTCGTGTTTGCCTGTACACGCACGACACTATGCTTGTTAATTTAGCTAGTGTAAGTGAATGTTTACGGGCTTATACAGACAATAAAACTACTATTCGTACTTCTTATAGCTGTCTGATAATTTGCTCTCACAACCGATGCTTCTCCTTTCGGGCGAAAGTGTAACATTTCTTATTTTAAACAGACAAAAAATTCCCAGCATCAAACTTTCTGAACTTTCAATAATGGTGATGATGATTTACTGGCATCCCTTTGAAATGGGGTGGTGACAAATACAGTTAAACCTGCTTATAACGAACCTCCATATAACGAATTTCTGGATATAACGAAGTTTTTCGATTCCCCGCCGTTACTCCATAGAAGCACATGTATTTGAGACCTCTACGATATAGCGAATTTTCCCCTCCGACCACCTAGAGATTTCGGCCCCAAATTTTGTCATTTTTGCGCGAGCAGCAACCGGAAGCACCTTCTCCGCGGCGATGGAATGCGAAGCGAGCGCACGTGTGCGTGCGTGCGTGCGTGCGTGTGCGAGGCGGGCCTGCATCCCTCGACCCGGCGATCTTGCCGCCGCGGGCGTGACCTTTCCCCCTCTCTTCATTCAAATCTGATCATGCCGCTTGCTGCAGCTGGCCTAGCCCGCCAAGCCGGCACTCTCTCCTTTTCCAGCTGATGTTGCCCACGCGCTGGTACACGCTGTGGCACATCAGACTCTACTCAAACGCTGGCGGCGTGTGGAAGCGCCGCTGGAGAAGCGAGCGAAGTGACCTTCGTGCTGTTGTCTATCGCTTCAACGCAAACTGAGCGCCGAGAACACACAGCACGCAGAACGCTACGAGCCGCCGACGCACCTACATTGCTAGACTCTGCCCCAACGCAGATCGCTTTCAAGATACGGCCTGCGCAACCGCGCGCCGCCCCGCTATCCCTCCCCCCTCTCTCCCTCGCCGGTGCCTCGAGCGCAACGGAAAAAAAAAAAATGTCACAGTTTCGCCCTAAGGGCGAAGCAATGAATGCGATAGCAACACAGCAATGTCATACGAAGTAAGGTGAGCGGCTTTGGTAGCAATATGAATTGTAGTAAACATGAGCTCATTAAGTAAGCAGGTGTGCTGCGGCGTAAGTAGACCGACATGAAGAGAGACTCGATGACCAAGAGAAGGCGCGTGTGAAACGGTGGTGTTGATGAGAAGCGCTTACCGTGGGCAGCGCGTGCGAAGGGACACACCTGTAGTGCTGCACTGCCGATCTGGGCAGCATTGCATGTGTAGCGTGCGTTGGAAAATGTGGCCCGACTATTACTAACTGAATGAACAAGCGTGGTGTGAGCGCGCACAAACAAACACGAATAGATCACACTGAATGACTGCAGACGACGACTGTCAAAACGCTGGCAGCAAGCATACGCCGCAGCGGGCGAAGGTACGTGCGGTCTATGGCTTCAACGGAAACTGAGCGGCTGCACGGCGCAGAAAGGTCAGAGCCGTGTGGAGATAAGAGACGGTGCGGACGAGCGCGGGTGTTGGCAGCTTAGAAGTGCGCCCCCCCCCCCCCCCCCCCCCCGCTCCCTCCGGCGCTGGCTTCCTGCTGCCTTGCTTGCGCATGGGAGAGATAAGAGACGGTGCGGTCGAGCGACGAGCGCGGTTGTTGGCAGAGTAAAAGTGCCCCCCCCCCCCCCCACTCCCTCCGGCGCTGGCGTCCCGCTTCGTTGCTTGCGCGTGGGAGATTGAGTGCGTTCGCTCTCCGTGATAGCGCACGCTTCCGCTTGGGCATACGGCGCGCGGTGAAGATTTTATCTATACGGAACCTCACGGCGACGACGACGCCGACGGCAGAAATCCGGTTGAAGTGTCCATATAATTGCTATCGCAATAAAAGGCGCGCTTCCTCCCTGCTTTTTCGACGCGGTCGTCGGCTCCCTTCACACGTTTTCACTCGCACATACAGCATACGGCGCGCGGCGACTGCGTTATCGCCCTTGGACTTTAGGGTACGGCCACGCTAGCGACAAAAACAGGCAGCAAAAACGCGCGTCAGAAACGCGCGGCAAAAGCGGCAGGAATCGGGGGTCTTGCGGCGTGCCGCACGAAATGGGTTCTGCGGCAAATGCCGCGTGCCGCGAGATGAAGAACCAATCAGGAGCGACGAGGGTGATGTACGGAGCCATCACAACCGGAACGCCGCCGGTCCGCGCCGGGTTTTCAATCGACGATCGTCGTCTCGCATGAAACAACGAGCGCTCGCGGTGTTGCTCGCCCGTTCAGAGAGCGCGGGAGATCTTATCGCGCTGCCGCGCGGCGAGACGCGCGTGCCACGGTGGCCTCGCGGCAAGGCGCTGACGCGCGGCAACTTGCCGCTCGCTGCATGACGCGCGCGTTTTTTTGCTGCTAGCGTGGCCGTACCCTTATATACGGTATATCTATGAGCCAAAACCAATTTTATCATAAGAAGCCAACAAACATTGACACCAAGAACAACATAGGGGAAATTAATTGCAAACACTAATTGAATTAAAGAAATGATTAATTAATGGAAATGAAAACGGATGAAAAAACAACTGTCCGCAGGTGGGGAACGAACCCACGTCTTCGCATTACGCGTGCGATGCTCTCACCATTGAGCTACCGCGGAACCGTTTTCCCATCCGCTTTCTGGGGTATTTGTGTTTTTTACAACTAGAACTAACTCTGGGAGTGTTAGCCAGCGCCACCACTCACAAGCCTAGGGGCGGATGTGGAACATCCTTTCTGCCGCAGGCGTCACGAGTACGTGATCTTTTTTGGGTGATGGCAACTGGTCAATAAACCCACATATGCTCCCTGAAGGCATCAATGTTGCCGGATTCGAACCCTCGTTATATAATGAACGAGAAGAAAGGGAACCGAGGGGCCCGATTTTATTAATCATATCATAAGAAGCCAACAAACATTGACACCAAGAACAACATATAGGAAATTAATTGCAAACACTAATTGAATTAAAGAAATGATTAATTAATGGAAATGAAAACGGATGAAAAAACAACTGTCCGCAGGTGGGGAACGAACCCACGCTAGGGTGGCTAGAAGGGGAGGTGTGAATACCGGCGGCGCTTTCCTGCAGGCGCGCGTGACCCCCTTGCGCACCGATGCCACCAGGGGAAATATGGCGCTACCGCTCGCGGCGCGGGAAGCATAGCCGCGCCGGCCTGCCGGCCTCGCCTCGCCTCCGTGCCTTCGCCGTCAGTTTTGGTCTCGTCGCCTGTTTTGTGGTGTTTCTCGCGATACATAGCGTGTTGCACAGCGTCGTCGTGGCATTGCCAATTGCCATCCTAGTATTATTCACGAGGCCTTTCACGCTAGCTCAATCTGATCACCACCGCCTTCTTCTTTTTTTTTTTTTTTTTCTGTTTCCTTAGGTCTATCGTTCGTGACTTTATTAATGGAACTGCAGTCTTGATACCATGTCACATTCCTGCCCTCTCAGAAGATGCCGTGCCCACAGTACTTCCGAACTTGCCAAACTACATTAGAAGGACTCTGACGAAAGAAAGAAAAAGAAGAGATGTCTCACACGCTCCACGGGTCCCAGGTTCGGCACGCAAACCACTCCGGTATAGGCAGTTCCGCCTACTATGACCCTGTATGCCTGGACTACATATTCGACTCTCTGAGTACGAATAAAGTATTATTATTATTATTATCTTACAAGAGAAGCGGCGCTTGTCTATTGACAAGACGGGGGAATACATGCCCACCAGCCAGGCGCGGATCCAGGGGGGATGTCCGGATGTCCTGACCCCCCCCTCAGATTTCTGCATCGCCCCCTCGCTGACAGGGGGATGGCCCTGTCGCAAAAAATATGGCCACCAGCATTCCTCACAATTATTTTTCGCGAGTACCAGCGGTAACAGCCATGTAGAAGTAAAGCTAGCTCGCTCACAAGCTTAGTTGTATTCCGAAGGGGTGTGGTGTCGCGAGGTTGCCGTAGTTATTTTTTCTCATGAACACCTTGGGCCTCCTGGCGCCGGCCGTGCCTTACTCGTACCGTCGGTGGCTTCGAATGAACGAGGGGACGTCCCTTTTGCCAAGCATGCCGATGTCCGCGCGAGGGCCTTCGCGCCTGATCAACTTAGTTCCCCTTTGAGGTGTCAACGGTTGCCTCATTGGCTGTCATCGGTTCCGCGATTAACCTGCTTAATGAAAGAGATCTCTCGTGTTCATATATAAATAAAAATGTCACAGTTTCGCCCTAAGGGCGAAGCAATGAATGCGATAGCAACACAGCAATGTCATACGAAGTAAGGTGAGCGGCTTTGGTAGCAACAACACGCAGAACTGTTGTCGACGCCATCGGCGTTTTGCCCGCGTTAGCTCAAAATGCGTGCGGCGTTGGTGACTGTTGCTGGAGCCTCTGATATAAATAGGCACTTGGTGCCGCAGCTAAACGTCGCCTCCCTTCCCTCCCCCTCCCCCACGGCCTCTCGCGCGTCCGAAGAAGGCGCGTTTGCTCTACATATATGGTGATTGTAAAGGAGAAAAGAGACGCCTACTTCTGCAGCCCTTAAGCGAGCACGGCGCAGAACGCGCGTTTGTTCTCCGCCGTGCGTTCACTCCCCGTGAAAGACGCGCCCCTCGCGCCCTTTCACTCGCACATACAGCGTTCGGCGCGCGGCGACGATTTCATCTCCAAATGACGTCATACGGAACCTCACGGCGACGGCGACGGCGACGGCGACGGCGACGCCGACGGCAGAAATCTGCTTTTGAGTGTCCATATAATTGCTATCGCAATAATAACAACTAACAGCTAAACTAAGGACTACGCATAGGCGACTTTTTTTTAACTGCAGCACCAATTGTGATCACGTTGACAATATCCAGTACGAGCACAGTGCCGTTCGTACGCTACAAGTTTTCCCGTTGTAACTTCGCAGTTATCATACAGGAGGCTCAAAGCCGCCGGATCCGTTTATCTGAGTAGCCGTGCTCGCGGAGCGGGGCGAAACCTCGAGCAGCGGCTGCGAAATGGGGGAGCGTGACGTCAGCGGCCAACGCCAGCGCGCGGCCATAGAGAAAGGAATTGCGCGGGCATAGGATGGCGTCGCGTGGTAAGAGACACGGGAGCAGATGCGCGCCTTGTGTAAAAGGATGACGTCGCGTGGGAAACAAAACATCAAGACTGCCTTCTAGCCACCGTATCAAGACACTAGCTGGCTCGCGCTCACGGCTACTACGCCACATCGTTCTTCCTGTAGGTGGCGTCGTGAGTCTTCATACGCGGTGATTCGCATATCGTAAACAACCAGCGTAGTGGTTGCCGCGTTGGAGTGGAACGTTGCTCCAAAGCAAACGAAGGTGTCTCAGCCAAACACAAGGAATCTTCTTAAGGAAATCAAGGTGTCCCAACAGAATTTCAAAGATGGACCCGTGCTTACACGTTTATAACGAACCTGCGACAGATCATCCCAAATTTTATTTTAAGAAACAATACAGGCTAGATATACCGGGTGTTCAAAATTAAGCTTTATGGTTTTCTTAAAATGAGGCACTGGGAGGCACGTGAAAACCACCTGCGCAAATAAGTTATGTGGCCAGGGGGACACAAAGTGAGATGATAATTATCGCTAGTCAGCAGCCGAATTGACTAAAATTGAATAATTAACTTTTTATTGACTGCAGTAAGTGTGTATGTTTGTATTCAAAAGTTAGAGGCAATCGTGTTTCTACACAGTTTCACTTCGAAGAATCCTTCTTTACTCGCGAGTCGCGGATAGCTTTCTGTGGCAATGAAGGGAAAGCTACGGAGGCAAAGCGCTCACAAGTGAGGGTGCTTCTGAAAAGAGTCCCGCATTTTAATCCACGTTGGTATATGTTGGCGAAGAGTAAACATAAACAGCTTATTAGCAACAGTTAAATAAGACAGAACACACCACTGAGTGTAAAAGTTTACTCATTTTGCGGCTTTTCCCTTCCGCGTCTGGGCAAACGCGAAATTGTCGCACGTATAAGTTGCGTCTATTCAGCGTCTGTTCCGAGAACCAAAAGCACTGTCAAACGCTGCCGGACTACTTGGCGCGGTAACACATGTGCAGCATCCACGCGCCCGTAGCTTTCCCTTCATTGCCACAGAAAGTTGTCCGCAAGTATAGCGTGTCTATGCTCCGAGATATCCAACTACAAATTTTAATTGTCGTTTGCATGATTACGCATGCAAGAGAGTGAGGATCGGCGCAAAGCTCCTCCCTGATGTGCCGCGGCTGTTGGGTACGACGCTTAGTCTGACAACGCGGCGGAGGCATTGGCAAAGATAATAACTGTCCCCCTTCCCCTCACGGCTGGCGAAATGAAAAAAAAAATCGAAGAACCCGTAACCGCTGTCGTAACACGCGACCGCGCAGCCTGTAAAGATGGCGGCAGCTGCCATGCCGAGATAATCGCGCGCGTAGAGAAGCCGGAGGGCAGTGCGCGTGCGTAATGGTGACTAGACGACCGGGCATGGTCCTTGCCTGGGCTACGCAAATAAAGTGACTGCTGATTTCCAAGTATTGTAAGTTTTATTGAAATCAAAAGCAACAACGGTACCATCAACAGCAGAAACCTTTTTAGCTATGCTAACGAATATTTCATACTGCCGCTTTAAATTTGGTGTTGTCATGCACAAATTTCATGACAACACTTCACCCATCAAGATGTCAATGCCCTAAAAATGTTCAAAATGCCTCCCTTCCACAGCAACGCAAAGCACAAACCGCTCTCGCGTCGAGTCGATAACTCTGCGCAGTACAATTGAAATTTGGAGTCGGATATCTCGAAGCACGAACACGCTAGAATAATTCTTCCGACTGATACGGTTTAGAAACACGACTGCCTCTAAGTTTTCAATACAAACATACCCACTTACTGCAGTGGACAAAAAATAATTGTCCAATTTTAGTTAATTGGGCTGCTCACAGCCATAATTATCATCTCACTTTGTGCCCCCCTGGCCACATAACTTAATTGCACAGGTGGTCTTCGCGTGCCTCCCAGTGCCTAATTTTAAGCAAAGCATGAAGCTTAGTTTTGAACACCCTGTATTATCAGGCACAGCCGCCAAGCACATGGCTGTATTGGGTAATGTCATTTTCCTATAAGCTCGTAGAAACCGATACCTGGCTTCGCTATAGGGCTTCTTCATCTTTCTGGGGTTTTACGTGCCAAAACCAGTTCTGATTATGAGGCACGCCGTAGTGGAAGGCTCCAGATTAATTTTGACCACCTGGGGTTCTATAACGTGCACTACAACGTAAGCACACGGGCGTTATTGCATTTCGCCTCCATCGAAATGCGGCCGCCGCGGCCGGGATTCGATCCCGCGATCTCGTGCTCAGCAGCGCAACGCCTGAGCTGACCGAGCCACCACGGCGGGCTACAGGTGTTGCTTTAGCCGTAAAAAACGCGGGTTTATCGTGAGCAGAAACGGTGAATTTCGGTAAATGAGAGAGGCTACTATCATCATCATCATCACCATCGACAAAAGCTGACCCCCCCCTAAGAAAAAACCTGGATCCGCCCCTGCCACCAGCAGACGTGGAGGCTGTAAATATACAGCGGGATGGAATGCCCAGTCCAGTCGCAGAAGAATTGTTCATTATCGAGCTTAAGCGACCTTTGGAACTGTGGTCACTGCAAAAGTTTAAACAAAACATTGCTCGTTACTGGACTGCAGAGTTTGCATTGAACGAAATGCTGCGCCTGTTGTGTTAACCAAAATGGTAGTGTTCTTCATTGGAGAAGGACTTGCCAGGGCCGGTATTTTGTAGCGATGACTTTAAAGTAATAATGCCTTTTCGCGCTTATCGCGCTTTGTCAGTGGTCAGAGCGACGGTCCGCTCGCGTTATCAACGGGATCAGCCGGCCGTGAGCGGTGGATGATAAGACTATTCCAAAATAAGTCATAAGACATCGCTACAAAATCGCGGCCCAGCTGTAGCATCTACTTGGCTGGGCAGCTTCACAACGAAACCTTTGTGGAATCTAAAGAACAAACAGAAGGGACCTTGGGGGCCTTTTATATCTACCAGTCTATCAGAACCATTCTACAAGCTGGTCAATTAATGCCCTTATTGAAAACAAACTCACTCGTTTAATTGCATGCCAAAGCTTGGCAAAGTTTATGCAGTTGATCAATTGGTGATGTGCCAAAAATTGGTTGCCTAGAGCATTCTGCTGCCCTGACAGCATCAGTTGTACGTTTTTATTGCGTAACAAGGATTCATTTTTTGCTTAAAGGTGTCATTCAGCAGGGCACTGAGAATAAACTAAAAGCACCGAAATATTGCGTGTTGTAGATCAAATTTTACCATAGTTGTTTTCCTCACTTAAATAAACTATTTTATGACCAGATCTGTTGCTGTCTGAAATCATAGTAAATTGCTTATTTGAGCGTCGAAAGGACATGCTACACGTCTTCAAGCGCTGGCACAAAGTGGTTTGTACGTCGAGAAGTAATCGGGTAATGACTGCAGTTTACAGGTCGTACGTACAGCACGCATAGGGTGATTACTGCTGACCTCGACGACGACGGTCGCATGTTGAGGGAGTCGAAATGCAAGGCACCTGTGTGCCGTAAGGTGTGAGTGCGCGTTAAAGAACCCGAAGTGGTCGAAATTATTCCAGAGCCCCCAGCCGCAGCCCCTATGATCCTGATCCGGAGGACAAAAAAAAAAAAAAAAGAAAAAAAGAAAAACGCGTTTGAATCTATCGACGCAATGCGAACTGGGCCCGTAAAATCTCACAGGAGTAGTGATGTGGGCTGATAAAACGTTGATTTCATGGATAAAGACGTATATTCCATGACGCTCGCAGACAACGCGCGATACCCGAGGCTGGCGATGCGCTCATTTCGGATGCGTGCCTTCCCGCGCCTCGGTCAACAGCGCCGCCCTGCGGCATCGGTGCGCTGAGGGGTCACGCTTGCGCCGCCGGTATTCACACCTCCCCTTCTAGCCACCCTACCCACGCCTTCGCATTACGCGTGCGATGCTCTCACCATTGAGCTACCGCGGAACCGTTTTCCCATCCGCTTTCTGGGGTATTTGTGTTTTTTACAACTAGAACTAACTCTGGGAGTTTTAGCCAGCGCGTAATGCGAAGACGTGGGTTCGTTCCCCACCTGCGGACAGTTGTTTTTTCATACGTTTTCATTTCCATTAATTAATCATTTCTTTAATTCAATTAGTGTTTGCAATTTCCCCTATGTTGTTCTTGGTGTCAATGTTTGTTGGCTTATGATATGATTAATGAAATCGGGCCCCTCGGTTCCCTTTCTTCTCGTTCAAAACCAATTTTAGGGCCACAACGCGTCATGGACACCATCTTTATATAGCAAACACGGATCTCAAGGGCCATACTTTTGCTGGCGGAAACCGAAAATACGTCATAGTTGTCGCCCCCGGCACTTTGGGCGGCCAATGCCATCGTCAAGCCACCAAGCCAAGCGACATAAAAAGTCAAAATGGCCGCTCGGGCCGGCGCGGGGTGGCAGTTCGCAACGTACGATGGGGGAGCGGTCCCACAGTTGCGACGCAACAGCGGGGCTACCAATGCATTGAGTTCTAAGGGAGCTGTGCCGGGACCGGTCGAAAACGACGTAACAGCCGGGAAAACGCAGCCCCCGGGAACGTAACAGCGAGGTTCTACTGTAACACTAAACGACGCTACGACGCCATCGTGACGCTCGCTCTTCGTGTCCGATGCATCGCGCTTGTGCGAAACGACACGCGTCCACGCATCCGGTACCTGGTGTGACATTCCGAGCATGAGTGTTTCGACGAAAACGGAAAACGGGTGCGCGTTACAATTGAGGGCGCGTTAGAATCGAGTAAATACGGTAAACGTTTATTTTTCGAATTTTCGTGCCGAACCTGCATATAACGAAATCCTCTTTATAACGAAGTTTTTCGGGAATCTGTCAATTTCGTTATATCCAGGTTTAACTGTAGTCACCTAGCCTGCTCGAGTTGATAAGGTATGCTGTACAAGCTTTTCATTGTAGCATTTTTGAGCGCTGCTTATAGGCACCCGTACCTGCGGCAAGCATCAGAGTAACCGAGCAAACGAGCACAAAGAAAGAGGAGAGCGAACGCGAAGTGCAGTGGGGGATGAAAAAAGCGGCAAGAGTGAAGAGAGCGCGAGGAGGAGGGTGTAGCGGAACCATGAGGTGGAAAGCGTGAGAAGAAAAGCGTAGTGCCGCGTGCAAGGGGCTTTATGGCGATGGCTAAGAGATTGTGCCAGAGCAGCACACGTTATCTGTATGGAAACAAAACGCTGCATGAGCGGATGTTGTCTGTAGCGGCTGCTGTGAATCACTTCGCTTCATTAGCAACGTGCCGCACAAGACAGATTGTCCGCGCCAGCCAATATATCGCGAAATGAAAGCATGTGTACAGCTGCGCTCAAATTTCACATTAGCGAGAATCGTAATCGTCGGTGAATTTTTTTATATATCGTCTTAATCTTTTTTCGCTTCCTCAAAACTTCTCTACCTACCTTGTACGGCTCTCTTGGCGCTGGCTTGCAGGAGAAAAATTCATAAAGGTGTTTTATTCTGCCTTTTTAGACATGGGTCCGTGACCTAAGGGTTGGAGCGGTGCTCTTCTGTGCTGGGGAAACCGGGTTCGAAACCAACCATGGGAAACAATTTATACATGTGTGTCAAGATTACTCTCAAGGTCACATAAAGAGCCAGACAAAAACGCACATGCAGAGTGGAGAAGAGCTGAAGAATATTTATCGCTTAACTAGAAACAATTACAGCAAAAGAAATCTGCGAGTTAATAAGAACTTGAGATGTTTTCTCCAAACACTGAAAGCCAAGAAATTTCATGCAAGAATGCTGTGATAAAGCCACTCGGATGCCTGGTCCAGCCACAATATAAAGAAATTTAGTTCCATTTTGCTGTACACAATTTTTCACAGCAGCTATACAGTGCCCATACTTTACGTTTATCTTACAGTAAAGCTGTTCTATACTTGTTTTCATTGTTTTATGGAAAAACTGGACGAAGTATTTATATTTTCCATCATTAAAAGGTTAAGGCAGTTATAAATGAAATGAACATGAACCAAAAGCTGTTCTCTTTCAGGTTTATTTCAAAGTTTTAAAAATAACGTTCTGGTTCAGTTCAGGTGGGCGCAGAAAGAATTATTCTTTGTTTCGATTCAGTTCTGTTTCGATACTCATCACCAAGTCCATGTAACCCATTTGTATAAATTGTATTATGGTGCAGCAAATCGAGTTGTTCTCATATCTGGGCGGTTTCATCGGCATATGGATCGGCGTGTCATTTCTGAACGTGCTCGAATACGGAACCCAGGCGACCACGTGGCTCTACCACAAGTACAAGGAGCGCAAGAGCCGGCGCCTCCAAGACTCCGACGGGCTCAAGGTGAAGCCAATCAGCGTGAGGCCCACCAACGGATTCCCGGCCGAGCACTGGTAGTTGGCTTCAGAACAAGTGTCAAACTTAGTAGCCTCTGTTTCGCAATTAGCATGAAATTATTTGTTGATATTGTAGCTAAAGTTTGCTTCCATATTTGCTAACAATTTCGTTTCCTGCTATACGTCCTGTTGTCTTCTGCAATGTGTGTTACTACAGTGATAGTACTTAACAGGCATTACCCGCCACCTAAACCTGCAGACATTTTGTCTCCATCATCAAACATAATAATCACGAAGGTCATGCCTCAAATTAACAGTTGCTTGTATGTAAAGAAATGGTCCAGGCCTTGCAAGATATTTTTCTGCTCATCACTTACATACCATGGTCTCTGCAAAAAACACGGTGGAGATTCCGTACCGAAAATAAAATACATTTTCGTCTATCTACCGAGAGTGCATTAAGTCCTCAGACTCGATGGGTGACTGCCAGCTTTCGCACAGACATCTCAAGAAATATGTCATGGAGTCAGAAAAGTTTTCGCCAGCGAGATTCTTCATCACTGTGAGTTGTCAAGTGAAAAAGTAGAGAGAGCACTTGGTAGTTGTTGATGTACGCTGGCTGTGTGCCGTGTCTAATAAGAAAAAAGCTGAGAGCTCAACCGGGCAAAAGTTGGTGACATTGCCAAATATCACTGCTGTAGCTATTAAAGATGATCCTCTGCGCCAGTCACCCGATGAACAGTGAGCCTTTGAAATACTGTCTCTGGATCAACCAACTTGAGGATTGCACTCAGCCACCACATTTCAAATGCAAGTTCCGATTCTGCTCGTCATCATCATTTATTAATCACAGTGTGTTATTGGCATGACTACCGCTCAATTCACTTGCCACCCACAGGGGCTCAACACCGCCGCATCTATGGAATGCTCAGCACTGTTGCTATTACACATCAGTCATGGTTCTTGCATAAAAAGCAGCAACCGCTGTCTTTTTGTGATGTTGTGCCCAAGTTGTTGTCAATTTGGACCCAAAGATACAAGGCGTCCTTGTATCAGGCGATTGTTGTTATTCCTGTCCCTGTTCCTGAAAACGCCGAGGTGCTTTCTACCATTCTTGAGACCGTTAAACCAACTAAGTCCAGGCAGGGCCAAGTCCGAAGCGACCTGTGTAGCTAAAAGCATTGGCAGGTTTCTATGGAAATCAAATTAAAACAGCTGTTTGCAGAAATTCGGTCTCTTGAGGTTAAAATTTGATGAAGAATACTCAAAATGCATCCAATGCGGAGTCACCGGCAGCTACAAATCATTTTTTTTTAAGCAGCTGAGGAGTAGCGAAGCACGTCGAGATGACACTCGCCTATCATAACTATGTGGAAAAAACTTAGGTCAGTGACTCGTTCTAAAGGTGTCATTAAATCCCATCTGCTGCCTTACACATTAAATATATTATTATTGCACTGTTATAATCCTGAAGCATCATGTGGTTTACATTAAATGTACACCCGTGAGCAAAAGTATACGGACCACAGGATTGCTGAAAAAGCTGACTTTCTTCGTAATTAACATGCATAAACTGAAATTGACGAGTACACTGGAAAGTTCGCAATGCCAAGTTTGCACCGCAGTCCTTAATTTTAAGTTGCATTCGTAGGCAGTTGCAAAAATCGGCTTTATCGCGGAATCCCTGGTCCGTATACTTTTGCTCACGGGTGTACATATATGTTTTGTGTACTGTTATTTATCTGAGCTTGCCTTATTCCTTTCCATGCAGTGCATCCACTATGAACTGTATACTTTCCCATAGAATGTTCAGTGTCACATTACAGCTGAACAGTACATGGGTACAGGCTGTGCTTGCTGCCTTGTCAGTGACTGGCCATGTCAGTGATATGACGTTCATATCCATGCACACACGTTCATACTCGCACCCACTCTCTCTTACAGAAACTACCATTCACCGGCAGTCACTCATGCTCAGCCACATTCGTGCTCGCAACCACTCACAATCACTGGCACTCACGTATGGCCTGAACCCTTGGCGAAAGCTGAAGAGCCACACTTAATTTTCAGCTAATAATCTCGTCATCAACAGTTCACCATGTGGAAACATGACCATGTAGCTAGTTTATTTTCATAATATCCAATACACCTAGAGACTCCATACCGTCACGTTAGTTCCTGCTCTGATTCTGTGATGTGAACCTGCTGCTGACCAAGCACAGGCGACACTTGTGATTGTTTTTCTTCTTCTACATACACATCCAAATCCTAGAAAAGAATGAGAAAATGAGACACAGCCTTTCCCAAAAGTAGTGCTCCTTGTTGTTGCACCACTATTAGGAATGCTTTCACTGCAGCACTGTGAAATCAAATCGTCATGCTGGTTTTCTTTTTCTTTCTTTTTAGAAAGGTGCTTGAAGTAGTAAGTGAAGAAAAAAAAATGTGATTGCGTCGAATATCCAGTGTTTTTGAAAAACTGCATGAACACACATTGCAGCCGTCCAGAAAAGATAGCATATTCGTTCAAATTTTTCTACTTAACATTCTTAAATGATTTTAAAGTAACATAAATGCTATTATAGTACATGTACTATCACACCTCAATATAACAAAGTTGCATTCGACACAAAAATACCTTCATTATCTTCAATATATGTTCATTACATGCTGATATTGCCAATAAACATTTTGAATTTACTTCACTATACCCAAAATTTCATTACATCTGTGGTAATTATATTGAGGTGCAATTGCATTGAGACACAACCTTAACTGTCATTGTGTAGCCTCGTACACAGATGGCATGGGCATCATTTTCACAGAATGCTAATTCTACTTTCTTTGATTTATGACCATACTATGTGTTAGTTCCAGAAATGCTCAATTTCACAACAATAATAGGCTGCATAAGGACACCCAGGGCCAAACCCAGGATGTTTTTTCGGTGGGGGATTGTGTGTAGAACACCTGCCGTTTTGAAAGATTTATTCTGGATTATTTTCATGTGTGAATCAAGCACATCGCTTACATATAATAATTAGAGGGCGCATTTGCATTAGTTGTACCTCAGTAAGTAAAAAATAGGTGCGTTAAACTTAAATTCTGGTTAAGGCAAGAAATAAAAGGTTGGACAATAACACCGCCGAAGCCGGGGACACCGCAGCCTGTGTTTCATGAACGAAAACTAACTGCCTCTGCCCTGCCATTACCATGCGCTGTGCCTATATACTGAAAGCTGTGAACAAAATAGTTTTACACAGTCAGTGAAATGTGTTGCAATTTCTATGGTAGATGAATGCATGCACTTATTGCAAATGGTGATGATAGATCTAATTACATTTTGTTTGCACTTAGTTGGACATGCAGACCCATTATTTATGCATATGTTAAGTGTTTTGCAAGGTACTGTTTGTTTTTGACGAGACACCGATCCCTATTTACCGACGGCTCCTACCATAATAACACAATGTAACCGCGATACAAGAAAGGTACGAATGTTTAGAAGCAAATCAACAAGTAGCCTGACGCTCAGATCTTTTTGTAACCGTTTGCACATTCTGCTTGCTGAGAAGTTTTCTCAGAATCACGGAGAGCATAGAAGGGTTGCAGCTTGGGCTAGTTGGGGCTAGCTTGTAATTGACTCTTGAAACATTGAGAGCAGTTTAAACGAGGAAGTTCTTCCTTCATAGCAACTTGCCAAAGTCTGTGAGGACCTCTTCCGACTTGAATTTCTCGATGGACACTGAGCAGTGCTAGTCCAGTCAATCTGTCTTGGTTCATACAATTCGGGAAGTAGCTCTCCAGCCTTCTCAGTGTCGAGAAAGTCCGTTCCAGGGTTGACGTCAACACGGGTAATGTCGCCAGGATAGAAAGCAGGCCGTGGATGTTAGGAAAAAAGTTGAGGTCACACATCCCCAAGGCCTGCAAAGCGCAACCTGGGCGATCTATTTCTTCGATTTGGCAGCATTTGCTCATCCACAGTGTCAACTGTGCTTCGATGGCATCAGCAGAAGGAATGTCGCTAAGCTTCACTATGTCATCAATAGCAGAAAGGCGAGCTGATGCGCAGAATTTCGGCAGCAGCATGTTAAGCCCTACCACAACTTTCCTATGGGCATCGAACCGGTCTCTTAATTGATTTTCGAAGTCCGCCACAAAGGCAAATACACATTCCTCCGGTAGTGTTCAGGAGTAGCAGCAGGTATGTTGCTTCTTTGCATCTGCCTTGCAGTGATGCCATCTCAACATTTGTGAATTGCAGCAAAGAGAGCGACTTCTGAAAAGTCTCATTGAATTCTGTTTAGCCCTTTTTCTTGAAAGAACGTCTATAACATTATTTACGCGATCGCACGCTTGAGACTAGTCGCAGCCAACTTTTTAGCAGAAACTTGCAAAGTGGCAGTGTTAAAGAAAAGAGGTCACTACAGATCTGAAGCGAAACGACAAACTCGAGCTTCGCGATGGCAGTTGAGAAGCTTTTGATGAAGTATCAGATGACACGCCCTCTTCTTCCAAATATTTGAGAAATTTGCCAATACATCTCAAGAAGAGGTTGAAGTGCACCATGACTCTCTATCCACCTTGTCTGACAAAAGGAGAGAACTGATTTTCTTTCTTGTGTTAAGTTTTCTACTTTGTCTTGCAGCTGGTTCATTATCTGTGGCGAAGCACTCACAAACGCACAGGCTGCAGATACAGTTGCCAAACAGTTGCGGATGCTGGGGAGTTGGCATGGCTAAAGCAGAGCAAGGTTTAACGAGTGCGCGCGCTACAATGCACGTACAACCCTTTGGGCACGGTTTGACGAATGAAGGCTTGAACACCGATTAGGTGGCCGCTCATTGATGCCGCCGTCGTATTCTTGCCCGCCAAGTAGGTTCAAGTCAAAGCCATGACCCCTAAAGCTGTTCAGGATTGTGCTTGCCAGTGCCTTGCCAGTGAGATCGTACACGGGAACGAAATCTACAAAATCTTCTTTAGGTATGGATAATTACAAAGCGTTGCGTTTGACGTACCTCACACATAGGGAAATGTGGGCAGTGTGAGATATATCAGTGGCCTCGTCAGCTAGAACTGAAAAACATGATGAACCTGAGTTGAGGTTTTCAACTATCTTTGTATTATTTAACCATAGAGGCTGATCAACCCATTTTGAATTTTTGGGCTCGTTTACACGGCATTCGCCGGAGACCTCCACATTTGGCCCTCATTCTAAGCAGTGCGCGGAAATTTCCATCATTTGTCAATGGCAGCACTTGAGACATATTTATTGGACCAGAGTCGTCCGTTCTGCGAACGAAGTGGCACTTCTTGCTTGCCACAGAAAAGGATTGTTTCCATTATTGCTATCAAGTTCTTGCAGTTTTCTTCCGCCTGCTTTTTAAGGCCATGGTCAAGGTGTGTTAAGATGTCATGCTGTGAGCGGGACCGGACTGCTAGAAAGTTCTCAGATAGCGTTGTTGACATGGCATGGTAACTGCTGGATGCATTGCTCTTAAAGGCATGCAGTGCTTTCTTGTAATTGGTAAACGTCTTAGTTACAAAGCAGCCCAAGCGCTGGTGCTTCCCCTTTCCTGCACACTAGCCTGCGATATTTGCATAACGCTCCTTGAAGGTTCTCAGAATAAACAAGCCATGGGTAACGATCTACCCAGTGAGGTTGGAAATTCAGGTTTCTTTTCTCTGTCGCTGGATAATCAATCATAGTTAGCCGGAGGGGTCCAGAAAGGTCAAGCAGCAGCTTCTCCATCGTCTCTGGATGAAGTGAAAAATATTTGCCCCGAGGGCAGGTGAACCAGAATGTATAGGTGCCATGCCACTCACCTAGCTTGGGTATTGATGCGTGGTGAAGGCATTACTTTGCACGCTGCTGACTGTAGAGCAAAGGTCACTTGGGGCTGCATGGCAGCCGCCATCATTTCCCGGTGGTGCGTGGGTGTTGAGCTTATTGTTCATTAAGGACTGCTGCGATTCATTCTTGGGTGATTCACATACGCCGGCACATTTTCCCGAGTCACTACAGAAGCTCCGATACACTTGGCTTTACGGCTGTGCATAGAAAGCGTCCCTTGACAGAGATAGCTCTTCTCCTCCGTCTGTTTTATCCGTTCGGACTTTCGTGAAGTAAGACGCAAGTTTTGTTTGCTTGGTTGTTGCAGCGTGTCTTTTCATTTTGCTACCTCAATCCTTCGCACGCAAACAGAAGTGGCAAGCGACTCCAAAGACACCCGTATTGCCTGGTGAAAATGTTGGACAAATGAAAAGAGAATGAATGCACATAGAATCTACCCTGACACCCTCTCCTGCTCTGCGCTTGTATTGCACTTAAAAAGCTGCAGAATATCCTTGGGCTCCACGTTTTACTACAACAGCCTTCTTTTTTTGATAATCCAGCAGTAAGGGAAATGTCAGCTTCACTGCAGCGTTCTTTTCTTTTTTTTTAACATATATCTTATGTGGAAGGCACGGAAAAGACACCTTGTTTCTCCCCTCATGCCACCCTGCAGGTTTTCTGTTTTATTTTCAGCATGTCACCCATACAAACAGAGTTGTGTGCTTGTTATCGACAGGCCGGCAAAGCCTGAACCACTCTGGTGGCATGCGTAGCACTACACACAGCTTGGTGCATCTTTTTAGAGCGCAGGCCTTAGGCTTGCTACTGCGGCAAGCTTTGGCGTCTATCTCATAACCAAGCGAACGAGCACAGCGACAGATGAGAGCAAATGCGGAGCACAGCAGGGGATGAAAAAAAAGTGGCGAGTGAAGAGAACGCAAGGAGGAGGGTATGGTGAAAGAAAAAGCGTAGTGCCGCACACGAGGGGCTTTGCGATGACGATAGTTATGAGATGGCATCAGAGTAGGGCGCATCGTCTATATGAAAACAAAGCGCTGCATGAGCGGAGGTTGTCTGCGGCGGCTGCTGTGAATCACACCCACATGTCACCAACACACTTCCTCTCACGATCTCCCAATTAGCAAGGCAGTCGCGCCATACTTCACTCCGTTTTCAACGCGCTGCTCGAGACAGATTGTCTGCGCCAGCCAATATACCGCGAAATGGAAACACGTACACAGCTGCGCTCAAATTTCGCATTAGGGAGTATTGCAATCGTCGGTGAATTTTCACTGTGTTCTTTACATCCGTGCAACCCCAGCGGCAACAACTATCCTTTGACAGCGTGTGTTCGCTGCCATGTGAAATTGCTTAAAATGCCTTCCTCTCACCACAATCACAGCTATCCTTCAATGTTTGCTTAGGCTTATTTTTTTCTATGGTAGGACCCAGGGAACAGGAAGGAGTGACATGTGTCGGTGTGTCATTGTTCTGTAAATTACTGCAGACGGCTCATCGCTGCCACTGAAAGCGACGTATGTATTTTTCCCAGGAACTCGAAGCTGACAAGCGCGGTTCACACAGGCGGAGAACTTCTCAAGCAGCAATGGGCAGGGCAAGCATTGGGAAGCAATAAAGGAGACACCACGAAGTGAAAGACGCAAAAAAAAAAAACAAACTTAGACGCGAAGGAACAGGAGGGTGAAGGTGCAAGGCGGTCGGGCGGGAGAGGGAGCGCTGAGGTGGTTTTGTAAAAGGGAAGGCTTGAAGAAAGGAAGAAGAGAGAAGTAATATTAGGAAAGTTACAGCATATGAAAAATTTTGGCAACTGGTGATCGCTGTGAAGGCATGTAAATATTTCAGTATTACCGAAAAAGTTACAGCACGAAAAAATTCCCGGGGGGGGGAGTCAGGACCTCCCAATTCACCCGCTAGTACGGCCCTGAGGACACCTACAAAGCTCTCATGTTCTCTTGCAATTAGCTTGTTATTAAAAAATGCCTTAAATTTCTTGCTCTGTGAGGCTGAGGTACCTAATGGGCCCATATCTTTAACAGTGTCTCAGTGTCACCTTCGTTATGCCTAGTGCCTAGAAAGCACATCAAAGTACCGTGCTCCATATTTTACTATACACGGCAGATTCCAGTAAAAGTGAATAGCAATAAAGTGAAGTGCAGAACTTTGGCTTGCCAGAAGAACTTGTTTTTGGGCTAGTTTATGTCTATGCTTGCTAAACATGTCTCCGGCGCAAGGTACGGAACATGAAAAAAGGGTGGCGCTCCTGTCTCTTACCTGTCCCCCTTTTTTCATATTCCATACTTTGCACCAGAAACGTGTTTGGCTTTCCAACCTGGAAGTTACTTTAATTGCAATAGAATTGTCGCATTGAGAAGCATGCATATATGCAATTTACAGTTAACCTGTGCATGTGACCTGTGGGTGAAAATGGGGATATGACACCCACTTTGGTCAGTTGATGAGAAAGCTCGAGGTTTCAAAGCTATCCCTTCACCACTTGGCCAAGGCACCAATGCGGCTTCACACAACAAATTGTACGCCTTTGTATACCACAGATTGACAGCAGTGCCACACATATTTTAATAAATCTGTGTTACTCTTATGGCAAAATCCTAACTGAATGTGTTTAGTTTGTAGTTGCCAAGAGGCACACCAATAAAAGGGACAAAAAAGCCCTCCTGCAAGCAACTGCCACTATGCAAATCAAAATATCAGATCACGAATAGTCGACATAGGTTTGGGGTAAAGGAAAGCCACATTATAACCCTTAAAGGCTCAGCTTCAGCCTAGCTCATCTATAATTCCTTTTTGGTTTGAAATACCGATCACGTCTGCTGCTCATCAAGCATCATGCACAGCACGGATTTCAATCCATGGTGGTCATAATGGTACTTGAAAAATAGCATCTTCCATTGACAAAGCTGGTGCACTACAGCATTAGAAGAAATGACATAGAAAATGCATCACTCCAGAGGCATCTTCATCCAACAACAGTGTTTCTACTGAATTAGCCTGATTTGGATCAGTCTGGCCGGAATAAGTCAGCATCAGAGACAGTGAACATGACAACAGCAATGCTCCAGATGCATGGACAAAGATTGATTCATACAATACCTTACATGTGCCTCAAGGACACATGGCAGTTCTACTTTATGCATCTAAAATTAACTAAGGCAGGGTTATTCAAAGGCTCTATGAACTGTACAGTGCAGGGTATATGTAGTGAAAGCCACCTACAAGAATCTGAAAATACAAACTCGAGTCAGAGAAAGGAGCAGCCAAGAACAGAAGTTCATTATTGCAAAAATTCTACATGTTAGATTACAACATAGTTTTTAAAAGCATGCGCTATTCCATCAGCAACTAGCATGGAACTGACAGGACACTTTATTTCTGTATTGTCTACGTTAATATGGCGGAAGGCAACACCACGGCTTTGATTGTTTGTATCGCTATGTTCGAAGTGGCTCCTCAGATGATGAACATTGTGGGCTAACTTGCATCTCCACGCGCAGCGTCAATAAATTGCAGCAAAAGAAGCGTCACGACACGATGTGGCGGCGTGCGGCGAAAGACCCGACTGGCTCTTGCGTATGTATGGAGCACTCCCTCTCTCTCTCAGGAACATGAGACGTCCAGGACAGTTTAAGCATTTATTGCCAAGAACACTACACTATAAGATATAAAGACGCCAATACACTTCTACGTGACCCGGCGCGCGCGCGGTGATTGCAGTACGTCACGCCAGGTTGGCTACACCGCGCCAAGCGTATGTCCGTCCCCCTACAGTTCTACGCGGCGCAGCTCCCGCAGCTGGAGTAGCGCATGCGCAGAAAACTGTGCCGCTCCATGCCGCCTGTCGTGGAACATTGAAACAAATATTTTCGCGCGCTTTCTCTGTCGGTAGCGATCGCCACCGCGGACTGAACTGTTGCTCGGCGATGGCATGCAGACACATTCTGCAACACAGCCGCAGACACAGCCGCTTCTATAGTTTCAGGCACTCTTCGACTGAAACAGGGAACACAAGACGAACAAACAGGCGCTGAGTGCATAGCATGTCCGGAGACGTATACACGCACGTGTGTAGCATTGACGCACCTTTCCAAGGCCAGAGTACATATCTGCTCCCACGCACTGTTTTTTCGCTCTGTATCCGATAGACCATTCTTTTGGTGTCGTAGACACAAGGACGTCGCTGGATGCCGTCCAGAAACCTTTCAATTTTGGAGCCGCACAGGTCGGGCACTCTTTCTTGCAAAGAGGCCATCTTGTTCTGGCTGAGCTCTCTGAGTAGCGAGTCTCTACGGCGACGAGAGAGGGCGCTAGGCACTAACTTACTTGGCGTGGTCGGCGCAAAATGCAGTCGGTCGCATTCGGCGCCAGACGACGTCCGAGCGCGCCAGATGCCGCTGGTCGCCTCGGTGCCAGATGCCACCGGACTGTAGAGGGTCGCGTTTTTGCCAACGTAACGTTGCCATGAGGCGCGCGCGTGCGTTACGTCGGAGGGTATTGCCCCCTTTACACTGCACTTGAATGCATAGAGCACACCCAGCATCCGCTGCCCTCGATGGCAGGCGGAGGGCACATGCCACACTGTCAAAGAATGGTTTGCACGTGCTGGTCAAGATGTGTTCGCAGATTCTATCTAGCGCTTTCCGCCACCGACTCTGGTCAGCGACGGTTCGGACACGCAGAATGTGACGCACCGAGCGCCTGTGACTATCGCAAGGGCGGAACACAGAGTGACTCTGCAAGCCACACTGACACACGCTGGCAAAGCTTGTGAATGTCCCAAGACCGGAGCATTGAGGACACAAAGATATGGTTGCTCATGTACCTTGCCGCTTGTCTCTCATGACCGATGCTCGTCCTTCCCAGTGCTCGACTCACCACCCACCACAACCACGTTAGCCCAGTCAAAGAAGCCTCTCCCCTATGTGAGGACTCAATCAGAGGGCCATGTTGCATGGAGCCTCAGGAAGCAGCCGTGGTGCTCAGGAAACTGAAGCCCCTCTATACATGTTTTGCCGACCAGGTTAAGTACTGCCAACCTACCCTCCTCGTCTGCGCTCCTCTCTCGCTCACCCTCTCAGCTTCCGGTGTCAAGTGGAACTAACATAGTCCCAGCTTCTGGTTTTAAGCCGAAGCAATGTCACTGCTGCATAGAGTTGCACGCGTGCAACAAGTGAAAATTAGGAACTCTAAATCTCAGAAGAGGAATAACCGGAAACGGAAACCTTGGAAACGGAAATCGCTGAAGCGGAAATGGTTTGAGCCACGAATCACTGCACACAGCACAGGTTGGCACTACTTAGCAAAAGCAGCGGTGGCGTGTGGATGGAGGGGCTTTAGGGCATGGGGCTGAGTGACAGGAGTTGCTTCGCACTGGTGAATGAGCTGGGAGACACAGCAACAAATGCGCTCGGCAAACCACAACTTGAAAGTCTGGTTCATGTTGGAAAGTCTGTGCCATGACACCTCTTACTGGCACTGTGGAGAAGCCTTCCACATGCATCCAGAGTGCGCATTTATTTATTTAAAGAATGCTGCTAGCCTGGAAAGGCTGTGAGCAGGAGTGGGTTACAAAAAAAGCACCAAAACATAATACAGACAATACATATTTTGCATAACGTCGCTTGGGCATAAAAATATAAAAATATAGCTAGACTGGCTTCGTGTACAAATACAATGTTTATATCACATCGGGAAACATACAGGGTAAAAACATACGCATACAAGGCAACAAAAGAAATCTTTACTTCTAGGCAAAAAGAAAACAAAAGAACTAATGTTTTCTGACTAGTTACTTTATCGACAGATGAGCCTTCAGTGCTGTAACGAAAGCAGCCGAAGACGAGCATTCCACAACATTGGCTGGAAGCATGTTCCATTCTCGTACCGATCACGGAAAGAAGTTTTTAAAGATATCAGTTCGACAATGAAAGTCTCGCAGTTTTTTGGAGTGGTGAGAGCATGTGGTTCGTTTGGTCACAGGTTGGATAAAATAGTTTTTTTATTTCTATTTTATTGTGATAAAGAAGATACAGATACTGTAACCGATCAGCATGGCGCCGGGACTGTAACGAATCCAGTTCAGCCTTTTTCGCCAAGGCACTAGCAGATGCACGCCAGCTGTAGGTACTGTAAACAAATCTTACCGATTTTCTTTGAATACTTTCTAAATGGACAATATTTTCTTTCGTGTACGGATCCCACACTATAGACGCATATTCTATGATTGGTCGGATAAACGTTTTATATGTCATCAGTTTAATATCCTGTGGTGCCTGTCGCAATGTTCGTCTTAAGTACCCAAATTTGCTTACTGCTTTTTTCTTGATGTAAGAAATGTGCTCGTTCCACCGAAGATCCGAGGTAAATATGACGCCTAAATACTTATACTTTTTCACTTCAGATAATGAGCTTCAATTTAAAAAGTAGTCAAATTTTAACGGTAAGCGCTTCCTAGTGATTCTCATGAGAACTGTTTTTTCTGGGTTAATTTTCATTTGCCAGGTCTCGCACCATTTTCTATGTGATTAAGAGCTTCATTTAATAGGACCTGGTCGTGAGGGTTATCAATCTTGTGGTAAATTATGCAGTCATCTGCAAATAGCTTAATTTTGACGGATACTTGATTAACAATGTCATTTATAAATACCAATAAAAATAGCGATCCCAAGACCGACATGCTCTGGGAAATCCAACATGCATCCTTCGCAAACCCTAGCGGTTTTGTATACAAACTTTTGTATATGTGTAACTGTCATAAAATTTCAGAGATAAGTTGAAATAATTGACAATTTGATTTATCTGTCTTTGCTATAACAATGCTTGACTACACTGCCACAGAAATTGTTGAACCTGATGCATCAACCGAGCAGGAACCTCTACAAAACATTAAGAAAAATAACTCTACAGAGTAGCTGCTTATTATACCAACTCACAGAAAGGGGCTTGTAGTACTGGTGAACACACTGTGCTCCAGCAAACATGGACAGCATTGCGGCTCCAGCAAAGCGCAAGAATGCAGGCCAGGTAAGTCCATACGGCATTGTGGAAACCCCCTCCACTGCAAGGAACACTAACAATAAAAAAACAATGAGTCGCTATAAATAAGTCGCTGGAAGTTGGCAAAGCTTTGCTGATATTCATAATGAACAACCTGTTGCGTAAAGTTCAACCATTTATATAATATAAGTAGTGCACAACCTCACGCTATATCTTTTCTGTATTGTAGAATGAATGCTCACACATACAATGGAGCCGCATACAGCTGCACGAATTGGCAGTAAGTGTCACTGGGTGTGCAGGACCGAAGAGGGTCAAGGCTTCACCTCAGACAGGTTCCAACATGAAGCCCTTTGCATTCCTGTACTGCTTCAACTGACCACATTACACGGGGTGGGTATGGTACGGTTAGACTATCTGTGCGCTTATGGCTACAGTGCAATACATAATCACAGGCTACTCTCATATGCACTTCTGAGCAGGTAATATATCTGATAGTGTTCTACCAGGGACAATCAATAAGCTTCTAGTCTGTCTTAGAAGCAACAACTCTGTGACTAACGAAATATTTATTCTTCAATTAAGCCCCCAGTCCTCTTCCTCACATAATCAATGCGCTTCATTCAGACAATGCTTTTCAAGTGCCCCGTTGCCTGGTAAGAGAAATCTTGCCACACCAATGGACACAGAGTTTAATGGCCACACTTACAGCAAAATTGCTTTCCCCTTAGAACTTCCTGAAATGTTAGAGAAAGTTACATGGAGGCAAGGTCTAGAACAGTGGTCCTCAGCCATGCGTGTGTCAGGGACCCCGTGTGGACCCGTGGAAGTGATGGGGGACCCCTTGCTGTGACAGGGGTTATAAATTAACACAACATGCAGGCGTGAAACAGGTACCTTTTATTGCTACCTGGCACAGAACGGTCAAACAAAAGTGCCATGTCAATTCAATCTGGACACCTTGTCAATACCTGGTGCGGTCACACTTAAGCAAAGTTGAATATCTGCAGCCACATTCAACCTGTTTCTGTACTTGCTTTTCAAGTATGCAAGCCTGGAAAAAGCATGCTCGCATGTATGTCATAGAAAAATGCAACAGAAGCTTTACAGCCATCGCATGGAGAAAAGGAAACATATTTATAGTCACCAACCAGCATGCCTCAAGGCTTGCAAGTGGCCAGACCCGCAAAAAAAAAAAAAGTTTTTTTTTTTTCAGGTGTGGGTTTTGCGGACCCCAAAAATGCCTTCGCTGACCCTAATTTGAGAACAACTGGTCTAGAAAATCAGCTAAAGGCCATCACAAACTCACATTCCGTCTTCCCCTGACTGAGGTTTCTGGGCACTGCATTAGCAATTTTTTTTGGCCAATCTTGCTCAGTGCTTGTCCTCTATGGCTTCATGACCACACTTGACAGCACTTGGGAACAACAGACGTGTTATCGTAGTTTTTGGTGTTTAGGTAATCCATCAATCACCATCCCCATTCCAAAAAATTGTCACCTTGACCTTTCCAATAGAGGCTGTCTCAAACTGTGCAGGCAGATAACTTCTATGCTTTCAAGCTCTCTTGCTTGCTCCGAGGGCCCTATCAGCACAGCCAGGCTTCATCCCCAGCCACTTGTAAAAGCTGCTCTTAGTATCAGCATTCGTTTTAGCTATTCAGCACAACATTCCATTCAATATTGCTTCACTTCAGGTCGCAACATTCTAGGCGTCAGCATAAGCAGACCACTGACATGCACAATCGTGCATTTTTGTTTCTATCACCCAGTACAATTTTGCCAGCTCTGTAGCAACATGGACAACCAACACAAACCTCATAACCTATTCTTCTTCGGTGGTTTCATCAACTTGACCATGAGTTACACTTAAACAATGATGCCCCCTTTTAATAATTATGACATCACAGAGTTCCCATGAACATTTTTCATGAATACTTGCATACACTGCTCCCTCCTTTTTCAGAAATAGATCACAGCTCAATGTTTGATGCTGTCTGCACAAAGACGTTGCCCACGAGCGACCATCAACGCAAGACTGGCAATTATAGCCTAAAAGGAAGACTGCAATACTATGCGCGCAACATTAGTACAATACTTTGTCTGTTACAATGTCTGTTGTCTGCAGACAAAGACAATGCATTGTCTGTTGCAACTTACTGGATGCCCCTAGTACACCGCAGAAATACAGAGTGGGCTACGAAGGATGCTGTAGCATAGGGCTCCAGATTAATGTAGGCCCGTTCTTTAATGTGCAATATAATCAGTTATCATGCGAGTTTGAATATGAACCCCACCAAAATGCAACCATGTGAACCACTCAACCTTGAGTTCAGCACTAGATAAGCATAGACACTGCAGCATGCCACTACTGCATGGGCCAATATAAATGGCACAAGCAATTCCGTGACCTCAAAGATGAGCTCTGGTATAGTTACGCCGTCCTACGTAGTCATTTGTGTCCGCGTGCATATACACAATATGTGGCACAAGAAGAAGAAAGCCCATTGGAGCCAAAGCTTCAAATGTCTACAACATTTTTTGTATGTGTGTGAATGAAGGTGTTCTTTGGAGCCAGTGGTTGATCAATTGTAAGCATGTATGTTAAACAAATAATCGCAATAATGATGCTTGAGACAACAGGTGGTCAATTTATACACACTGCGTCGTTGCATTGAGCATGCATCAGATAGTGAAGGGGCCACGCATATGCAAACAGTTTTGTGTTTTGATATGGCTATTCGCCTTGAGGAATCTGATTTCTGTCACGTATAAGAAACTTCAAGAAAGTGGCGAGTAGGCACAACGTCGTCGCTGTCATACTTTCTGCCCACAGCAAGCTGGCCCATATTTGTCCTCGTATAAACGAGGTGGCCAAAAAAAGCATGTCTCACCTTTTGTCAAATGCACTGTGGAGTGTTGCACGGCATACCTTTGTCCTGTGGGAAAAGCTTTATCGGTCAAACCAGAAGGTGTGTGAGTGACCGATGTCAGGAGCACACCTTGAACATAAAGAACGAATGCATGCATCTAGCAGAGCACGTGAACGCTTATAGTAGTGAGGCATTGTTTCGAGAAGCAAGATTTTTGGTCAAAGCTGCAGTCAGGTTTGCTTGATACTGGGAGGATTTCACATAAAAGATAGAGGTGGAAGGGTGCGTCAGTGAGCTTTCTATTTCTTTGTACATGAAAGAAATCAGATTCCGCGAAACGTATAACACATAGTCTAACCTTTCTTTTTCTGTTTTCATTAATGCATCTGTGCATGCCAGTATCATGTGTGTATATTTCGTGACGACGTTGTGGAATAAACAGCTGACAGTAGCGATTGTCCCATGTCCACCCCTTTTCTTTTGTGCCACATTTGTTTTTTTGCACTCTTTAATCACGTCAAAAATTACACTTCATTCGCTTTATTTTTGCCCCCATTGCTTGGCCATGTGTATTGTTATTGTGTATATAAACATATACAGTAGAACCCCGCTGATACGTTTTTCACGGGACCGTAAAAAAAACGTAAGAGCCGGGAAACAGGAAAAATTTAGAAATGGGAGTATTGTTGAACTGCACACAATATTATTGTAATTCCTATGTGTGAAAAAAAGTAGTTTTGCCCGACAGCCGAAGTATCGATTGTGATAGCAAATTACTATTCTTGCTTTGTATAGCTGTTTACTAGTTTTATTGTCCATATAAACTTGTAAACATTCGCTTATTAATTATATTAACAAGCATGGTGTCAGCGCCCACAGGCAAACATGAACACATCAAACTCGATGAGCGCGGACACGCGCTGTCAAACGCTGGGGTGAGGAATTTAAGCGCCACTGCAGAAGCGAGCGAAGTGTTCGTGCTGTTGTCTATCGCTTCAACGCAAACTGAGCGCCAAGAACACGCACAAAGCTAGGAGCCGCCGATGCACCTCCACTGCGTAGACTCTGCCCTCAACGCAGATCGCTTTCAAGACACGACCCACGCGACCGTGCGCCGCCGCGCAGTACGCAGTTGATGCCAGAGCACAACGCTGCCCGCTATCCCTTCCCCCTCGCCCGTGCCTCGAGTGCAACGGCGCGGGGCGACGGCATTATCGCCCTTGGACTTTATATGGAACATCTATGAGCCAAAACCAATTTTTGGGCCGCAACGCGTCTCTTTAGATAGCAAATACGGATCTCAAGGGCCATACTTTTGCTGGCGGAAACCGAAAATACGTCACAAGTGTTGCCCCCGGCACTTTGCACGGCCAATGCCATCGTCAAGCAACCAAGCCAAGCGACATGAAAAGTCAAAATGGCCGCTCGGGCCGGCGCGGGGTGGAAGTTCGCAACGTGTGATGCGGGAACGGTCCCGCAGTTATGATGCAACAGCAGGGTTACCAATGCATTGGGTTCTATGGGAGGTGTGCCGGGACCGGCCGAAAACAACGTAACAGCTGGGAAAACGCAGCACCTGGGAACATAACAGCAGGGTACTACTGTGTGTGTGTGTGTGTGTGTGTGTGTGTGTGTGTGTGTGTGTGTGTGCGTGTGCGTGTGCGTGTGTGTGTCTGTGTGTGTGTGTGTGCGCGTGCTTTTTCCCCATCAAATTTCAGTTGTGAGTCAGTGCCCGTGTCGAGTCTTTCACCATCCTTCATCCTTTGTGGGCTATTTTTATTCTTTAAAAAGCTTTTCAGATAACGAAAACGATCACACCTCTTCTGAAGTATGCCTGTGTGCACTGCTACTATTTGTGTTTTTTCTTTCCTTTGTTGAAGAAAGTACAGAGAAGTAAGTAAACATGGGGATCACCTAGCACGTCTTTATTTGTTGTTTTTGTTTATAAGGTTCCTTAAAAAGTGCAAATGATGCCTGCCAATGAGGATTTTGATAGATAAGCTTGTCAGATGACTTGCAAGTTGCTCTTCGTCATTACATATTCTTACGAGTGATTCTGGTTGTTTAAAGCGCCTCTAAACCACCTCGAGCACGAAAATCAGTAGCGCACCCAGGATCTCTGACGGAGGGGGGGGGAATCAAGCACTTTGCATAATATGCAATTTCCTTGCTTTAGCCAGACAAATCCAACAGCAAATAAAATGTCTACTAACTGTAATAATGACACCAAGGATGATGACGATGTTTATTTCTTCAGCGTTTTACTCAAAGTAATTTAAGAGTGAATGAATAAATACAATACAGTGATAGGGTTTTTGTTAATCAGTAAAACTGAACCTCAAGCCACCTCCTGAATTGTAATGACAATGTGAACAGAGCGCCGAAGGCACACGTTGAACTGGTGGGGCTGGACGCGTGGGGGGAGGGGTTAACTAGGCCTCAGGGGGGGGGGTTGCAACACCCACCCCCCCCCATTGGTGCGTCACTGTCGAAAATGATGTGTAGTAGTCTGCAATGAACCTAGAGCTTCGCATTTCTTGGTGAAAATTGACCACTTTGAGAGTACGTACGTACGTACTCTCAAAGTGGCAAATGTTTGCCAAGTACGTACGTACATACGTACGTACGTACGTACGTACGTACGTACTTGGCGACCCACCCACCAACCTATCTAGCTATTTGGTATGTAATAAAATTTGCATAGTATGACAAGAGTGTATGACGAACATAAATGATAGGTCATGATATGCGGGTCATGTAGGTCATGAAACAGCCGCCTACGTCTTGGTGCTTTCATGGTCATTTCGTTAACTTGGTAGGCTCCCTACACACTGCTTCAATGTACAGGGCATGGGATCTGCCAGCTTTCCTTAAATGGTGTAGTAATAGCAAATTTCCAGGCAATTGATGAACGAGTACGTGTTTGCCGCAGTTTCTCGCTCTCTCACTCGTGCTCCCTTCTACTTGCTACCATACAGCGAAAGCTACGGGTTGCGTCAGCACACAAGAAGAAAGGCTCCTCCCCTGTCCACGCCTAATCACCCCCCGCGTGAAGCTGACTGAAAAGAAGCTTCATAAACGGTTCAGTGGTGCCCAATGGGCAAGCATCATTCTCAGAACACACAATCGGCTTTCGTCATGTTGCGCTGTTGACGACTGACCAATCGAAAGCTTTTACCCTGCTGTTGTCACCTGGAGCACCCTGCCGAGATTATGAAGCGGAAAGGAGGCACTGGAAAGGCCAGAAGAGGAGAACAGGATTGTTTTTTTAATTTGTGGTGGCATGTAGCACTGCCACATTCCCCAAAGATAATGGTCACGGAATTCTCTAAAAAATACACGCGTTTCTTTGAAATGTGCAAAAAAATGGCAGAAATTGTTTAGGGGCCCTTTAAATATTAAGTTTGTGTGTAAAAGCAGGCTGTTGCTTGCGTTAATGGTTTGTTAAAGTTACTAGGAAAGTCCTGAACATTGGGCTCACTGTTTCAACAAAATATACCGTTCTCGCTCCAGTTTTCGTTTTAAAAAATTACGACGACCAAATTTTTGCCCCTCAAATTTCAAACACATACAACCCAAAAACAAGGATACTACATATATATCAGTGGGGGTCCCCTGCTATTAAAAAGTTGGTAGTAGTAGTTTTGACAATTTTTCTGAACAGCCTGAAATGTACTGACACTGCCGTTCAAGCACAAAATTAAAGAAGATAAATTTTTCCCTTTACTTTCTACACTAATAACCAAACATTTCTGCCAAATTAAGGGCAAGTAGAAACTCAAGTATACACACTAGACTAAACTAAGCATTGATTTTTAGTGTTCCATTGAAGTGCTGTTATAACTTATCAGGAAAGAAGTGCTAACTTGCCTCCCCCCCCCCCCCCCCCATTTTTGTTTTCTTTCATTTAACAATTGAAAGTACACAAGGTGAGTGTGCAGAAGTTAGGCACAGAGGTACACCACCAATATTTTTCAGTGATGAGATTACTATGTTTGTGAGGCTGCCTTCAGCTGTGGACATATTTTGGCTCACTCTGACTAACTGATATGATTACTGTTGCTAAATGCAGCAGTCACTACAGTCCCAAGTTTTATCTATGCTTTCCTCAACTATGAGCCTCAACTATGAGCAGAAATATTGCCCACTCAAGTGCGCACCAAACCTCCCACAAGGAAGAAGTGACTAATGCTGGAAATAGCCTACACAAGAATGATTCCACAATGCCTGCACAGAATTTGGAGGAGCAAATATTGAGCCAATTGAACATGTGCAAGCTCTGCCCAGCTTTAGCATAAGTGCTGGTTGAGGCACTCGCTTCTGCAGCCAGTGACAGCGTCGCAAATTTTGGCTTACACAAAATATTATATTTAGTCGTGTTGAAAGTGCATCTCTTCTGGGAAGCGGCACCAAGTACTTAACTACCAGAGCGGTGGAAAGCTGCAATATGAGGGCGTTTTCCTCACAGGTAGGCAGCACAAAGCAATAATCTGTGCAAGATGGCTCACCTGGCTTGCACGTCTGCTATTCACTACTGACAGCATTGAGCAAACCAATTGTATTTAAAGTTGTGAGACATAATTATACATGCATTGAAGAGTGCACAAGAAATAGGCACGACCACCTGTCTACATGGCACTACTGTGCCTCACTAAGAGCGCTTCCTTTGGGAGGAAATTTGTCCCTCGGTATGTGTCAGCAGTGGCAGCACTGCCGTCGAGCAGTATTCTCGGTCAACTGCTTTCGGAGATACGATCACTTATACGAGATTTTGCGTAACTCGACACTGGACGCAGAGAAACAGCCCACGCATGCAGCAGCATTTCTCCAGCACACACTGTCACCCACAGGCGCCGACGCGTCTGGTTCCAAGCACGAAAGTGATTGTATCTTGTATGCCTGAAGGCAATTGATCGAGATTACGGCCCCTTCGCGTAAATCTACATCAGGTGCCAAATCCGCACGTAATGCCTGTCGGGTGGCGCCAAACCAGCGTTCTTGAAACAAGGGATGTGTTGTAAATGCGGTATCAAACCACCGTGTCATGTGCGCGCTGTGAATGCGCATGCGCGACGTTGTTTTCTCTGTTCACTCGACAGATGCCCCCCCTTTCCCCTTTTGCTTTATATATGCGTGCAATAAACGCTTGTGGCTGTTCTCGGCCAAACACTTCGTCGGCAACGTCTCCCTTCTTGCTTGACGGCAGCTAGGCTGCCGCTGCTATGTTACAGTGGCGACGAGCCAGGAAGGCACCCACGCAGTCAAGGAAGAACCCAACGCTAGGCATTCAGAGACAGCCGTGCCGCTGACCACGATGGCCTCCTACATGCTTCCGAACTTCGACGACCTCACAGATAAGTGGAAGCCTTACCTCATCAAAGTGGAGGCGTATTTTGAAGCTAATGCTATTTCGGATTCTACTAAGAAGAGGGCACTTCTAGTGGCTGCACTTAGCACGTCGACGGTCCAAATCCTAATGGGAAGGATAGCACCTGCAAAGCCCAATGCCTTAAGTTATGACGAGGTAGTCAAGGTCTTAAATGACCACTATGACCCAAAGCGCAACGAAATCGCTGAAAGTTTCCAGTTTTTCAACCGGTGTCAGCATGAGAACGAATCTATTCAGGATTTTGTCGTTGCAATCCGGCGCATAGCAGACAATTGCAATTTTGGAGACTCGCTGACCAGGCTACTTCGAGACAGAATTGTCTGCGGTGTGCGCTCAAGTGCTGTTCAGAAGCAACTGCTGGCAAAGAATGATTTAACACTGGAGGAAGCGGAGTCTATAGCTATAGCTGCTGAAACTGCCGAAAAAGACGCCAGGACAATGTCAGTAGAAGTACCGCCTGTACTTAAAGTGGAAGCACATCGCAAGCTACCATCGAGATCAAGCGTGGGAAGCGCAGAAAAATTGGAGTGCGGAAGGTGTGGCAGTTCTAGACATGATAGCAGCAGCTGCAGATGGACTAAAGCCCGGTGTTACTCTTGCGGTCAGAGGGGCCATCTAGCAAAATGTGTCACAACCGCAATGGTAACGATGTTCCCAGCAATCGGCGAGTCCCTCACGCGAAAGCTTTGGTGGTGGAAGACGCTGCTTTAGAAGAGGACAGCAGCGATAGTGTGCAGATCTGGACGTTGGCGTCAGCACGAAAGAACTCTCTTGAGCCGCCAATTCGACGAACGTTTAGTTGGGGAGGCGTGGATTTACCCATGGAAGTAGATACGGGTTCCCCGGTGTGCGTAATATCGCGACAGCTTTTTGACAAACATCGCAAATGCTGGCCAAGCTTGAAGCCTTCGCATGTGAAGCTGTCCTGCTACAATGGAAGATTGCCGGTGATGGGCGAGCTTCAACTTCGTGTAAAATACCGTGATATTTCTGTTGACTGTTCCCTTGTGGTTCTAGACTGCCCCGGACCAAGCTTGTGCGGACGAGACCTGCTAATCCTCCTGGAACAAGCGGGCGTACCGGTACTACGAGTCACGTGCGAAGGCGAGGCGACGGAGAGTCAAGTTAACTGCCACAACATCAATGCCATTCGCGACACCTACCAGGACGTTTTTTCGGAAACCTTGGGGTTGATCAAGGGACCACCAGCCAGACTCCTGCTGAAGGGCGATGCTGTTCCCAAATTCTGTAAGGCGAGACCTATTCCTTATGCTTTACGTGACAAAGTATCGCAAGAACTTGACCGGTTAGTGTCGCTGGGTGTAATATCGCCAGTCAAGCATTCGAATTGGGCGACGCCCATTGTACCCGTTCTTAAGAAGGATGGCTCTGTCAGAATTTGCGGCGATTTTAAAGCCACTCTAAATCCTGCTTGCGCCATGGAGCAGTACCCGCTTCCTGTTATTCAAGATATCTTTGCCTCATTAGGAGGAGGCCAGTTGTTCAGTACGCTCGACTTACGGGATGCCTATAACCAGGTGCTTTTGGACGAGGACTCTCGGAAGCTTTGCGTTATTAACACTCACAAAGGCCTGTTTTGTTACAATAGGCTTCCGTTCGGCATTTCCTCCGCCCCAGCAATTTTTCAAAGAAAAATTGATACAATACTGTCTGGCTTACCGGGCGTTCAGGCTTACTTGGATGACGTGCTAGTCTCGGAAAGCTTTGAAGATTGCGGAGCACGGTTGCGAAGTGTGTTGGAACGGTTCAGAGAACACGGCGTGAAGCTCAGATACGATAAGTGTAAATTTAGCCAGCCATCTGTCGCTTATCTGGGTCATTGTATTGACCGAGCCGGCCTTCACCCAACTGAGAAGAACGTAGATGCTATCATGAATGCACCTAGTCCCGAAAACCTAAGCGAGCTGCGTTCATTCCTTGGGATGATCTCATTCTATTCAAAGTTCTTGCCGAATATGTCGGACACCTTGTTTCCATTGTACCAGTTGTTAGAAAAAAAAGCGCGGTGGCAGTGGAAGTCCGAACAGGAATCCGCATTTCGCAAGGCAAAGCAGTGTCTTAAGGACGCCGAGGTCCTTGTGCATTTTGATCCATCGAGGCAACTGAAGTTGGAATGCGACGCATCCGCTCGTGGGATAGGCGCTGTTCTTTTTCACACAATTGGAAGCACCAACAGACCAGTCGGGTTCCGTTCAAGAACCCTGACAAAAGCCGAAAGAAATTATTCTCAATTAGAGCGTGAAGCACTGGCACTTGTTTTTGGAGTGACTAAATTCCGGGATTATCTTTTAGGTCGAGAGTTCATCGTGGTTACCGACCACCAGCCACGTTTAGGACTGCTGAGGCCCGACCGCCAGACGCTTGCCATGGCCGCAGCTCGCATCCAACGCTGGGCCCTCTACCTGGGAGGCTACCGTTACAAGCTCGAATATGCTCCAGGACGGCTGCTATTGAATGCGGATGCACTGAGCAGACTACCGTTGCGGTGCCCCAATTCCGTTACGGAACCTGACCCTGAAGAGTACGTACTTTCTTTAGAAAGCCTGGATGAAGGGATAGTCACAACACGCGAGCTGAAGGAGCTGACCGCCAATGACCCAACCTTAGGTCGCGTAAAGCAAAACGTGTTGCACGGGTGGCCGAAAGGCGTAGAACGGCTTGACCCTTCCTTGGCTCCCTTTGCTGATCGCAAGTTGGAGCTATCTCTAGCACACGACCTCGTCTATTGGGGACATCGTGTTGTCATACCTGTTGCAGCACGGAAGCGCTTGTTACAATTATTACATGAAACGCATCAGGGGTCCTCGGCAATGAAAACAGTTGCGCGGTCCTTGTTTTGGTGGCCAGGAATAGACCGCGAAATAAAGTTAACGGCAGCGCAATGCAAGAATTGCATTGACAATTTGCCTATGCCGCCGGCCGCTCCGCCGTTAAACTGGCCACAAACGCAGGAGAGATGGTCGCGGGTTCACGTCGACTTTGCGGGGCCAATACAAGGTAAAATGGTTCTTGTAGTAGTGGATTCCCACACTAAGTGGATAGAAGCGGTGCCACTGAACCAGGCCACTTCGGCAACCACCATTGATTGCCTGCGGGATATATTTAGCCATTTCGGCGTACCAAGAACCCTCGTATCCGACAATGGAACGCAGTTCACTAGCCAGGAATTTGCAACGTTTGCTAACAAGAACAACATTACGCACCTAAGAACCGCCCCCTATCACCCGCAGTCAAACGGAGCAGCGGAGAGGGCAGTCAGGACAATCAAGGACGGTCTCCGGAAGATGAGAGGCGGAAAGCTGGAACATAACCTTGTGCGTTTGCTGCTTAATTACAGGAGGACTCCCCAGAAAACCGGAAAGTCGCCATCGGAAATGCTGTTGGGGTACCAGATACGATCGCGCCTGGACGCCTGTTTCCCGGCGTCGACTGTGACTAATTCTAAAGGCAACGACGAGTGGTTGCCTCCAATTGACTGCGGTGTACATGTCCGCAACTACGGGTCAAATGGTAAATGGATACCAGGACGGGTAACAGCGACAGCGGGAGGACGGATGGTCACAGTGGAGACTCCTCAAGCAATCGTGCGGCGTCACATTGATCAAGTGCGTGCCCGTACTGGATCTTCTCAAGATGAACCACCGGGCACCGACCCAGACACGTTCAGCAGTGACATTACACCGAGCGCACCGCCATTCTGCCAACAGCCATCCGCAAGCCCCGACGAGGCGAGGGAATCTTCACCCCCAGAAGCATTTCCAGACGTGGCCCACCAGGGACCTCTTCCAAGACTCGTGGCATCCGGGGCCGACGAACTAACCACACAACCTCTTCGACGCTCCACAAGATCACGCAAGCCAGTGCAGCGTTTTTAAGAGGGAAGAAGTGTTGTAAATGCGGTATCAAACCACCGCGTCATGTGCGCGCTGTGAATGCGCATGCGCGACGTTGTTTTCTCTGTTCACTCGACAGATGCCCCCCCTTTCCCCTTTTGCTTTATATATGCGTGCAATAAACGCTTGTGGCTGTTCTCGGCCAAACACTTCGTCGGCAACGTCTCCCTTCTTGCTTGACGGCAGCTAGGCTGCCGCTGCTATGTTACAGGATGCGTATTCCCAGACGATCGCTCAATCATGGCCCGACGTGTGACACTCCATGCTGCGATTGCCATCTCAAGCGCCATAAACAATAACACGTCGGTGGGATGTGGATTACCTTGTTTTTGATGCATTTTTCTCATCGACGCGCACATTACGCACTGCACTAGGTGTGCAAAAACCGTCGTCACATGTCGGCAGCGCAACATGTGTGCCACTTCAAACGGGCGATCAACAAACAAGATGGTGGCCATGGCGTGTTTCCGGCGGACGCAATTGCTTTCGGCGCTTAGTTGTTTTTGTAAACAAGAATTGCAGCGCCCACGCAAGTGTAATGTGGTGCTATGTTACGCAATTTTCGTGCAAAGCAATCGCATCTGTGCGCATTTTGAGGCCTGCTAACCTTGTACAAGTAGGTAATATGCGGGGTTACGTTCCGGCAAATTTCGTTGATGCGGGATAGTAGTACAGCGACATTTCGTTGTTAAAGGTACAAAAATATTTCGTCGTCGCGAGGAGACGAAGATGAAGTGAACTGAGCAAGCATAGCTTCTTGCCTTGCTGCGATAGTTTTGTCATAGTGCAGGCATAATTGTGCTTCTTGGACGAGAAGCCATCTGAGGCGATGACAGACGGCATGTCATCACTTGCGTCGAGCATGCCTCTTCGCACACTGTCCCCCTGTGATACAGTGTAAGGCTCGCCACGTCGACATGGAGATGTCCGATTCCCGTTTCTCCAACAGTGACCCAACGAACTCCGACAACTACACTGTCGTGGAGGGCAAGCGACTGAAGAGAGAATACCGCAGGACAACCAAAGATGTGAGTGAGCAGGGCCCCAACGTACCGCCTACTCCGACTTACAGGATTGCTTTTGTGCCTCTCGTTGTGTCTAAGAATTTAAATTCCATACAGTGACAGATTCTCAATACCTACCTTGGTGATGTGGTTCCGAAAGGAATTAACGAAGTGTGTTTCAACACCAGGAAAACGTAGTCACAGTGGAAGTAGCGACGCAAGCCGCCCTAAAAAAATTGAAAACCGTGCGCACACTAGGACACAAAGAAGTCCAGTCGTGCATCGTGCACAGTGGTCACACTAGGGTAGGCATTACATCCGATGTCGTGATTGACATCAGCGACGAAGAGTTCCAAAGGCTTCCATCTTCAACAGTGAAGGTCCTCGACTTTCATCGCTTCGGTCGTTCGACGAGCGTCAAGCTTCTTTTCGAGGGAGACACGCTACCTGATCATGTCAAGGTCGGCTATGCGAGACACCCGGTGCGCCCTTATGTGCCCCGACCAATGCAATGTCACAAGTGCCTAAAGCTAGGCCATGTCAGCGCTGTCTGTACAGGCCAGACGGCATGCCTCCACTGTGGCGGCAGCCATGACATATCTTCATGCACAGTAAAAGAAAAGAAGCCCTTGAATTGCGGAGGACCCCACGAGGCCAATTCCAAGGATTGCCCTAAACAGAAAAAGGAGATAAAAATAATGAACCAAATGAGCAAGACAAGAATGACCCACAAAGACGCAGCAGCGTCAGTGAAACACCGGAGGAAGCGATCGCGTCGTCGATGTGGACAAGCTGTGGGTGCAAATGAGAGCTCCCTGGCTCCAATTCCGTAGGTCCAGCAGAAGGTAGTTCAATCGGCATCGACAGATCTCTCCGAGCCATTGCTTCAAGCGAGCTGCGCAAGCCCGGAATCGAATGTATGGCTACGCTTGCCGCCGTGCACACGGGCCTTAGACTGTCAGCGCAAGCAAGGACAATGCACCGAAATATCACCATTGGATTCTGTCATCAAAGCAATGCTGCGCCAAATAATCGACGCCCTGCAGCTGCAAAAATTATGCAAGCTATAGACTAGCTACACTGCAGTAACCTCTGCCTGCGAAGATGACTGTGCTGTTCTGTGAAGTGTGCACGCCCGCATAACACAGTAACAGTGTGCTGTGCAGCCCTCATCATCGTGTTCACCGTACCACCACCCTCCTTCCTCTTGACATCCTATCTCTGTTATTCCCCCAACCCCCTTCCCCAGCGTGGAGTAGCAGGCACTACCCTCCAGGCCGACCTCTCCACCTTTCTACCACTAAAACATCTCTCTCTCTCTCGTTGTCACGAGAATTTCGTTGCTGCGGGATTTCGTTATCGCGGGTTTCAACTTATATGCCTGCAACACACAGCAACCAAACAAAGATGAGTACTGTTTGCTTCTATGACACAGGAATTGAACTGAATTGAATTCTGGGGTTTTACGTGCCAAAACTACGATTTGATTATGAGGCATGCCATAGTGAGAGACTCCAGATTAATTTTGACCACCAAAGGATCTTTAACGTGCATCCAATGCATGAGACACAGGCGTTTTTTCATTTCGCCCCCATCGAAATGCAGCCGCCGCGGCTGGGATTTCATCCCGCGACCTCATGTTTAGCAGCAGAACACCATAGCCACCGGGGCAGGTTTCTATGACACAGGCTAGTAGTATTCTTGAAATGGTGAGTGTCATTTCTTTCGTAGGTACATGCACATGCAAACAATTACTTCTTTTCTGCCTATAATTATTTTTCTTCTGCCTCACCAGAACAATCTTTTTCCTGTTTACTCTCCAAGAAGAGTTATTTATTATACTGACCTCGACATGTAATAGCTGAAAGAGTGAACAACTACTACAAAATATCTTTATCCTAAAAAGCCTTGTAAAATTTGAGCTCTGAAACTGTGCTTTCACTGTTAACACCGAAAATTATGTTGAAGCATCCATCTCCTTAGCAAGGAATAGCAAATGCAAGAGATAATGAATGTAGTTACAACAGTGAGCCATGGCAGCAAGGTGTTGCCCATGCACGCAACGGTTCCACAGCTGACAGTATCGTGCTTGCACATGGTGTTCCCAATAAACAAGGCTTGCTAGTGGAGATGGAGGCAGCTAGCCGAGTTATTACGTAAAACAGATTGGCAGAACAAACTGCTTACCAGGACTTGATTCACAAACTTGACTCAGAAGCAACAATATTCTTTGCTTGTCTCCTTTTAAATGTCGTATCTGAAATCCCACATGCAAGTGACAAAGAGTAAGCAGAAAGAACAACTTGAGGAAAGTTTTAACAATGACATCAGTGATCATGAATTTAAGCACAGCAAGTTTCGCAGTTTTGGGATTAACAAATATACAGTAAAGCCCTGTTGACTCGAAGTTGAGAAACATGAATTCACGAAAATATAAGCCCCCTGGCTGTGCATAGACCACAAAGAGCCTTTCAAAACAGACGCCAGTAGCCACTAAATTTCTCACAAAAGCTCAATATAGCAAGGGCGGTATTTTCTGTGGATCACTTTTGTGAGATACTGTGCGTCTTGGCACCCATATTGGGTGTCTACGAGCAACAGCGATTCTAGCATAGAGCCAAGCAAACGGTGTTGCACATAGGCCCAGACATGTCGAAAACCTAGTCACGTGAAAGTGCTCATATGTAAACAAAGTAAACCACTAGGAATACCGCACCCGGGCCGCAATATTGTAGCCATGCCTTCCACTCGATTATATGCCACTCTAGCATCCACCGTTCATTGCTGGCTTATTCCATTGATAACGTGGGCAGAGCATCGCTATGACCACTGATGAAACACGATAAGAAATGGCATCGGAAAAGGCACTGTTACGAAATGGCAGCACTGAACTTGTAACTTAAGAAAATGTCAAAAACATACCAAACACTTGGTGCAGCTACACCATGAATCGAGCTAACGTTGTCGACCCCGTTGTACCTACTCGCGTGTGGACTACATGTACCTTCTTGCCCTTATGGTGCTTCGACAGGGATCAGAGCGACACTCCACCCGCATTATCAATGAGATCGCAGCAAGCTGTGAACGATAGATATGAGTGGCATAGAATGAAGCGAGATTCGCTACAAACTTGCGGTCCTGTCACTTTTTGGCAATATCACAGCTGCACACATAGTATGGAAACCTTTTGGCAGCGACTTTTTCCCAACATTTTTGCAGTCGAGATATCCGGAGACAGCGTAAAAGCATTTCGAGATAAGAGGTGAAAAATACATGAGGTTGACACCAAGCAAGGAAAATATTTCGACTTAACCAATACTTCGAGATATCAGAGTTTCAGTGAATGGGGGTTTACTGTAACAAATCCCCAAATGGCAAGTAGTCAGCACAAAATTGAGTAATGCTGAGCAGGGCACAGCATTTCCCTTGTAGGCTAACAAACATTTTCTATGCCAAGTACAAATGCAGTTACTGCATTTAGTGCAACAGCTTTTTGAAATACACAGGTAAGAAGGCTATCCTGCCTGTCTAAATTTTCATGCAGGGAAAAGAATGTCTCTGTCCATTGTGTAGATGTGGCAAAGGAGAAGGGGAAGGTCAAGGTTCAAAGTACAGTATACTTCCGTTAATTTGATTTTTCAATCCATTCAATCCCAACCGCAGTCCCACTCAGCGCCCATGCATTTCTATGGGCCCAGACATTTATTATTTCTATCCTAAAATTGGTCTTTGCCGGATAATTCAAACTTGACCAGTCAACATGCACACCCCAGGCCCCTATGGTTACCCCAATCGCGACCCCTTAGTGGCAGCATGTCTCGGTGGACAATGGGTGAAATGGGCACATGTCATCTCCCGTCAAAAACACCTATTTCTGGCCTGCCCTACAGAGAATACTGTGTATGATTGGGTAGCTGACCAATGTCTCATTACGTTATTTACCCAATTCTAACACACCCTTTTTCTTTAGGAAATTGGGCCTAAAATAGCCTGTGCTGTACAATCGAATACAAAATGAAAAGCAAGTTCACGGCGTTCGTATGCTTTACCGTATAACACGGCACTATTGTGGCAAAGGTGACTTTATAAAAATAAGGCAGCTTCACATTAGTGGTGCGAAGACTAGGCAAACAGCGAAGCTGGCGACCTAGCTTTATCTCAGTACGGCCAAGTTTTTGCGAGGTTTTGCTTCGAGACGGGGCCACGTTTTGCACAAGATTACCTCGGAACCATCGACATCCCAAGGAGCAACGAACACTCGGTCATTAAAGTATCTGGATGCTCAAACGTTTTTGCTCAGTTTCGTGGGCTCGTAACTCCAGATCTTCTACTAATCACTAATGTATTGCCGCCGCTTCGGCGGCGCGATACTCAGGATCGGACTGAAGTCATCTCACTCGCTCTCGAGTAGCGGCGGCTTTCGCGCCGCACTTCCTCTTCTTCGGGAATGACGTTCCGGGCCCCATAAGAAAGGTGTGTTCTTCTTTAGAAGATCTGTCAGAGGGCGCGCAACGTCGGCGAAGTTTTTGATGAAACGCCGAAAGTAAGAACACAGGCCGACGAAGCAGCGCATATCAGAAGCAGAACAAGGCACAGGGAAACTGCGAATGGCGCAAACTTTATCCGGATATGGTTGTACAACGGTTGCGTTAACGTGATGTCTCAACACGGTAATCTGACGGCGCCCGAATTGACACTTCGTGGAGTTTAGCTGAAGGCCGGCTTTTCTGAAGACCGCAAGAATTGCAGCGAGTCGCGTAAGGTGTCTGCTGAACGTGGGAGAAAAAACAATAATGTCGTCAAGATAACAAAGACAGGTGGTCCATTTGTAGCCTCGCAGAAGAGAGCCTATCATTCGCTCAAATGTCGCAGGAGCATTGCATAGGCCAAAGGACATTACTTTGAAGTGATATAAACCATCAGGTGTTACGAAGGCAGTCTTCTCGCGGTCCATTTCATCAATAGAAATCTGCCAGTAGCCGGATCGAAGATCAATGGACGAGAAGTATGTAGCTCCATGCAAGCAGTCCAAGACGTCATCGATGCGTGGTAATGGGTAGACGTCTTTTCGAGTGATCTTGTTTAAATGGCAATAATTGATGCAAAAACGCCAGGTACCATCCTTTTTCTTCACAAGGACGACTGGCGAAGCCCAAGGACTGGCTAATGGTTCGATGACTCCTTTGCGGAGCATTTTCTCCACTTCTGATTGGATGACTCTACGTTCAGCATGCGATACACGATAGGGACGCTGACGAATAGGATTCACGTCTCCAGTGTTTATACGGTGGTGAACAACAGATCTTTGGCCGAAAGGGCGGTCGCCGAAATCAAAGATGTCACTGTACAATTCGAGCAGGAGACGGAGGTCCTTGGCCTGAGCAGAGGTGAGGTCAGGTGCAATCATTTTGGCAAAGTCATTCGTGAAAGAACCAGAGCTGTGAGCTGCAATTGGTGCGAATAATCCACTCTTGGCATCCATACTCTCAATGTCAAACTCGGACGTACTAGAAACGCTGGCCAAGAACATGCCGGCTGGAAGCACTTGAGGGCACAGGCTGAAGTTCAGAAGCGGGAAGAAGAAGAACGTAAACTTTATTATCAAATCGATAAGATTTGAGTCCGGCGTATTTTTAGTGGGTCTGGGCACCCGCCGCGGACGCGGTTCCGAGACCTTGTCTCGAAGCGGCTTCCTCGGCTCGCTGGACGGCCCAGAGCTGTACTGTCAGGTTCGAGCTGAGCAGTGCGGTCTCAGAAGTGGGAGAATGACATCATTATTCGTAACCGTGATCAGCGTATGCGGAGCAGCAACGTTTCAGTTCAAAAGCATGTCGATGATGGGGTGAAGCCCATATTCACCGTCAACTGTGGCTGTGCGGTCAAAGCGATGTAAGTGACTGCCTCGGGTGACAGACGCACATCTTGAAGCGAGCACAGGCACGGTGGTGCGGTGCTTGGAGCATCGGCGAGTTAAGGCAGTTCCAACTGAAGGACGCCGGTTGCGCAGTCGATGAGAGCATAATGGTTGGATAAAAAGTCCAACCCAAGGATAAAGTCGTGAAGGCAGTTGTCGATCACAGCAAAGAGAACAGAAGCAGGGCAGCCGGCTTTACTTAAACGCGCAGTACACATTCCAAGAACAACCAGCACGCCACCGTCGGCCACACGAAGCACTTGTGCAGCTGCTGGGGTGAGAACCTTCTTTAAACGTCTACGTAGGCTAGCACTCATCACCGATAGGTGGGCTCCAGTGTCAATGAGTGCTTGGACAGGTACGCCGTCTACTTTAACATCTATTATACTTCTCTTTGTGGGCACAGACAGAGGATTTGCTGCAGTAGTTGTCAATGCAGCACCATCTCTGAAGGCTGCAGTTCTTAGTTTTCTGAAAGAACGCGGTCAAAGCCACAGGGGACGAAAGGCGATGTGGCTGCGGCGAACGGGAAGATGGGCGACGTGTTTGCGGTGAACGAGACTGGTGTCCGCGAGGTGATGGTGAGTGACTGTACCATGTGTTCCTGGCTGGATTGTCGGCGCTGTTAGACTCGGCGGAGGGCGAAACACGGCGGGCATTTCCATCAAAATGGTTCAGGTTGGTCGGCATGCGAGGTGTTGAGGGCCACGAGTTGCGACAGTATCGGATGACATGACCAATGCGGCGACAGGTGAAACATATCGAGTGGTCGTCCGCAGCTCTCCACTCAGTCAGGTTGCGATAACGCGGACAGAAGCGTCGCGGTGGAGCAAACATAGTAGAAGGGCATTCGTTGGCTCTGGGGTTGGCGACAGCACAGACAGAATGTAAACCAATGCTTTCAAGTTCCTGGAAAACGATGGCTTGAACGAGGGGAACTGAAAGAGGGGTAGTGTCAAGGCGACGCAAACAGAAAGCTGCGGGCACCATCGCTTCCAGTTCAGGTCGAACGATTCGCACCACGTCCTCTGATGGCAACGCATGCTGCTGTGTGGGCTAATCTTCACACGTCGACGTTGCGGCAGTATTGGGAAGTCTGGCGAATGGTTGCAGGACGCGGCGGCTTTGGGCCTGCTTGAATTGTCGGCACTCTTTGATGATAGCATCAACTGAAGAACAGCTTTTGCACATGAGCAGATTAAAGGCGTCATCAGCAATTCCCTTCAGCATGTGGCCGACCTTCTCAGCTTCAGTCATGTCGTGATCAGCTTTACGACAAAGCGCCAGCACGTCCTGGATATACGAAACAAAGGACTCTACGGAGGATTGGGCACGAAAGGCCAGTTCCTGCTTTGCGGCAATTTTATGGCCGGCTAGTTGGCCAAACAACTCTTTTAACTTCTCTTTGCATTGGTGCCAGCTGGTCAGCTCCTCTTCATGGTTTTCGTACCACACCTTTGCCATGACTCTTAGGTACAACAACACGTTAGCTAGCATATGCGTAGTGTCTCATCTGTTGACTCCACTCACGCGTTCGTACATAGCCAGCCACTCAACATCGGCGCCATCGGTGCCACAGAAAGTTCCGGGATCCTTGGATTGTACAACCACAACCGATGGGGACGACGACGTAGCTGGCGACGGTGACGTTGACGGCGGCAACGACGTTGATCCAGCATGCTCGCCATCAGTCATGGTGGGGACGGTGATGCGACGTCCACTGCAGAGCTCCGTTTCCAGCCGTGGTACCCCACACCTCTCACCAATATGTTACGGCGATGTTGGGAGTATAGACAGAATGTATTTACAATATATACACAAGTAGAGTTAATGTGGTCAAGATAGCTGACCAGCAACAGCACGCAGCAGCCAGTGTCTCTCAATCTTCTTCTTTTCTTTCCTCCTATCCTTCCGTAACAATATTATGAAAAGGCAAATTCTACGTACGTTGGCCATTATCGGAATCGTACCGCACCCTGTGATTGTCAGAATTTTTTAAAAATTATTTTTAAAATTCCTCCCTGCTTGGCTAAGCGGTTCATGCACCCGCATTTCATCTCTAACAGCAGGTCCGTAAGTGCAAAACGAAAGAGTAAACTAGTCGCTAGCAGCATTTTACCAATCCGTCACAGCTAGTATTGGATCAAGCCAGCCAAGCCAAGTCATTGTTGAAATCAAGATGGCAGCGTGCATTTATAGTGCCTAGAATATTGACCCTTTTCATGGCAATCCCGTGGGCACTGCCATGTTTGATCACATGGTGACGCGTCCATTGCTTGCCTCAGCTGCCTCCTTTGCCTCCGTGTTTATAGTGGGTGGACATGGCACCCAGTGTACCTCAGTAAACCTCTGTTTTGGAAGATATCACAGACGCCTACTGGGTGGTTGACACGAAGCTTTGGCGACAGCTTCAGAAGACATGTAAAAGCGCTTTCGAAGCTCATTAATCTTTGTCCAAACGGCGCGAGCAGCATATATGGTACTTGTTCTAAACGTTCTACTTGTACTTGGTACTTGTTCTAAACGTTGTTCTAAAAATGAGGCTAAAAATGTATTCCATGCTATCCGCTTATAAATTGAATCAGGATCAGCGTGTTTTGCTCTTTGTTCTTTATCTGGCAAATACATTGAAGCAGTTGTTTGTCATGTTTATCACTCAGTGAAGTTCGTCGGTGTGGTCACTATATCTGATTATTTTATGCCTAATCGCTCGCAGGTGTGCTCAGTTGCAATAAATTTAGTCTTGCTGCACACAAGGCTTGGAACGTAGCTGTTCTGTACTTTTTAATAGCTTGTAGCAAAGATGTATTATCGCTAGTAACTTGCTTACTCCTATGGACCATCATGAAACATTCAGCTTCGACCATTCGTGTGCTGTCAGTGTAGTCACTGTCACCCATGCTTTGGCGCACTGATTCAAGTGTGCGCCCATTCAGATATTCTCAATATGTTGGTGATAGAGTGTGCGTAAGCTTACATGCGAATTGGGGTCGATGTGTGTAGATAACGTGTGCGAAACTTACTATGCCAGGAAGCGGCGCTACTCCCTTTGTCAATGTTTAACGAGCGGTACTCACTCTTGCCGATGTTCTGGGGTTGAAGTCTTTTCTCCGGAGGTTAGCAATACGACGCTGGCGGATAAGTGATTTTTTTTATCCACAAGGGAAGTCGTACATCAAGAAGGGATAGATACAAAGGCTGTCCGTATGTAGCAATGGTCCGTGAACTTTGTCACACATACTCATTCCATTCCTTAATACGCCAGTCACTATTTTTTCAGCCAACTACTGCACACGTATTAAATCCACCGCTCCACATTTTGCAGCATTAATTGAGCACAGTGCGTGATCGAAAACCCAGTTGCCTTTCCGACAGCTGATCGCACACAAACAAGGCAGAAGCGGTAATGCTTTCGTATTCGTGCGCTTTCGCTGAGGCAACGTATGGCGCGCCGCCGAAAGCGCCATCTCGTTTCTCAAGACAGCTTCAGAAGACCAATCTAGAAATGACCAATCGTACCAATCTAGAAATGAAGAACCTGGCTGATAGTTTCGGCTTTTTTCAGTATGTCCTTGAACCCACTCGAATAAATAGTACCCGGGATCTTCTCTTTTGTAATTCGCCAAATTTAGTTGGTAATGTCGATATCATTCCAGGTATTAGTGATCATCGGGTTGTGGTTGCAGGGATTAAAACGAAAGTACAGCGCACAAAAAGGCGCATTAGTAGAAGAGTTTTCTACTTTGAAAAGGGCGATTATTCATAAATTTCTGATAAACTTCTTGATTTTCTTCCTGTTTTTGAATGCTTTGCAGAAGAACACGAAGTTGAATATTTGTGGAGCACATTTAGAAAAAAGCTGTTAGATCTTACAGAGAAGTTCATACCTAGTATTGAATCGGCTAGGCTCCAAAAGCGTAAAAAACCATGGATCACCTTTCGTGTATTGAAGCTAGTTAAAAAACGAAGGCATGAGTTTCAAAGATATAAAAGAACAAAGACACACGCACATTTTAAAAGGCTACAAAAATTAACACGCGAATACAAAACCCTGTCGAAAAAAGCAAAAGAACAGTATCTTAAACGATTAAATGACAAAATGAAAACAAATCCTAAACCGTTCTGGCAGTATTTGAAGGGATGTGGGTCTGATCCTGTTGGAATAAATTAAATTATTTACAATGAACGCACTCTTTCTGACGTTGCAGAAAAAGCGACATGCCTAAACAGATATTTCCAATCAGTCTTTCTTTCTCAATCTGCATGCAGCCCACAATCATCAAATAGCAACGTTCCTCTTATGCAACCAATCGAACTTAGCATTAGCGGCATTGAATCCCTGCTAAAGAACCTTCGGTCCTGATAGTATCGGTCCTGATGGTATCTCTCCAAGAATTTTAAAACAGTGTGCTCATGCCATCTCGCTTTACCTTTATTTAATTTTCCACAAGTCGTTAACTACTGGTCAGATGCCACAGGACTGGAAAATAGCAAATGTAGTCCCAATTCACAAAGGAGGCTCTAAAAAAGAAGTTACTAATTATAGACCTATCTCACTTACTTCTATCTCATGCAAGGTCATGGAACACATAATATACAAGGCTATCATGAAACATCTAATGGACAACGCAGTGCTTACGAACAGACAACACGGATTTCGCAAGGGGTTTTCATGTACGACACAACTGATTGAATTTTATGATGACCTAGCTTCTGTAGTTGATTTGGGTGGGCAAATAGACTGTATATTTCTAGACTTCCGCAAGGCATTTGATACTGTTTGCCATTCTTTACTACTTCATAAACTCCGAATGTTAAATATAGATTCCAGTGTTCTTAGCTGGATAGAAAACTATTTGTCAAATCGCTGTCAACGTGTTGTCTTGAATGGTACTAATTCAGATTATCTTGAGGTCACATCAGGCGTCCCGCAAGGATCTGTCCTGGGGCCTCTTCTTTTTCTCATATATATTAATGACATTAACTTAGGTATTGACTCTAACATGCGGCTCTTTGCGGATGACTGTATTGTGTATAGAAAAATTGATAATGAAAATGATGTTCTCAAACTGCAGGCCGACCTAGAACGTATTTGCGAATGGTGCTCTAAGTGGAAAATGAATTTGATTGCAGGTAAGTGCGTCCATGTGCGGTTTACTAAGAAGAAAAATGCAATTGATGCCAGCTACTATCTTATGAATAATATTTTAAGCAAGAAATTCACGACTAAATATTTGGGCGTGATGCTGTCGGGCAACTGCTATTGGCGGGCACATGTGGACTATGTGGTTGGCAAAGCGGCAGTTGCTTTGAATTACATTCAAAGAAATTTAAAATGTGCAAATTCTAACCTTAGAAGCACGGCGTACCTAACTTGTATAAGACCTATTTTGGAATATGCTTGTACCCTTTGGGACGCATCACAGATATGTCTCATAAATAAACTAGAGAAAATACAAAACAGAGCAGCCAGGTTCGTCTTGGGTAGGTACGGGAGGAGGTACAGCTACACGGCAATGAAAAAAGAGCTCAATTGGGAATCGCTATCGTCTCGCCGAAAGAAACTGCGGCTAAAACTTATGTATGAAATATATCATAACAAAACTGGAATTGATAGGGAAATGTACCTAAAACCACCAAACTACATGTCTGCACGCACTGACCACCAGTGCAAAATTAGAGAATACCGGGCTAGGACGGGCCTGTATGCCAATTCCTTTTTTGTTAAAACTATTGCTCAGTGGAATCGGCTGTCGTGTGAACAGGTGTGCAGTGTTAATCAAGATGTATTTTCTTCATGTTTGTAACCCCCCTGCTGTAACGCTTTCGGGCTAAGCGGGGATATGTCTGAATAAAGAATAAAGAACAAACTGCTCCGCAAAAAGGGTCAATACTGGCTAGTGCCCCGACTGCGGCCTCCCAGGTGGCACCATTTGCAACAACGAAAACGTTGGTTTGCAATGCTGCCGCTAGGAGCGCTGCAGTGCAGGTGAGTGTTTTCACAAGAAGGCTGCTGCACTTTTTGTAATTATAAAGCTGTAGGAGCAGTACAGTTCTCATGTAGGTAGGTGATTTCTGGCTTAGGGTTTGTTTTGACTATAAGAAGGTTTATTTACTGCTTGCTGCTTGCATTTGAGCTTAGGTACCAGCTTAGCTTTGTTTCGAGTGTCGAACCTACGGTGGTTCAATTCAGGAAAAGGGAGCACTACATTCATTTTCTAAGTCCAGCTCATTGCAACACAGGATTTTTTTGTATACTTATTCGGCGACTCTTTTCTAATAGAGAATAAGAATGCCTAATTTATAAGAATAGCTACCTGTGAAGCTGGCTATAATATAGCATTTATTTTCTTTTTTTAGACAATACAGATTTTTCATAAAAAATTAATGAACGAAGCGAACGTGGTGTTTTCGCAGATGAGTTCCTAGGCGAGGTGGACATTGCCACTAATAACGTGAGCTTCAGAAGACTAATCAGCAAAAATTTATTGATTAAATTTTTTATTCGTGCCTTGGGAACAGTTGTCTAAATGGCAAATTTGGAGGCAGTGACATTTTAATACACACCCATCTTTTAAAGACCTTTAAAATCGCACCTAATTCAAGATATTCAAGAAGTGCGCGGCAAAGTTTGAATGACAGCATGCCGCGGTAAATCCTAAGCCGAGTTAGGCAGGATAACCCTGGTTACCCTGCTCCCTCGATAACATCATTTGCTGAAAACCTGTTGAGTGACTTGAGTAAAAAGAAGGCAGCTAACATGAACGTTCAGCATAACAGAAAGGTGAACATCATTATTACATAAACAAAACTTCACATGGCCTTAAGAAGAATGGCAAGAAGCACAGTGCAAAAGTGTTTCCAGCTCCTTTAAAGACCAAAGGCCTATTCAAAAGAGTGAATGCCACCACAGAAAAAAATAAAAATAAATAAAAGACTCTAAAATAGTGCAAAATAAAGCATGCAAATAGGTCCTTGGAAAGCATACACAACAATGTCAATAGATTTGCTTCCATGTGCAGGAAATCATACATAGGGCATGCGACTACACCAGGTGAATAGGGCACATGAATGTGAGAGAAATGCTCCGATCAATTCAAGTCAAACCAAAATTTATTTTTCCCTTGACAGGAAGGGAGGAGCCAGGACTAAAAGCCAGAGAGGCTTGACTAAATGTCCTAACTCCCTCATATGTGGTGACACGCGGGAGTACAGGAATCAAAACGAGAAATTGACGCACAAGTAAAATGACGTTGGCACACATCAATGTACATAACAAAGCAAGAAAAAAAAATTGCAGGTAAAATGCCAGGGCACAGATATAATCAAACGAACTGCAGCAGAACCAGCATGAAAAATGAGTGTCCTCACATCCGCCGCTTCTTTACCATGACAGTTGCACAAGCGCAATATAAAGCAACAAAGCCTTAGCACCTGTTGCCACCGTCATCACGCCTGGAAGATGCCACATCTCATACGCTGTCACGCTGTGCAAGTGACACCCTGCCAGCTGTAAACGCCATGCAAAGAAAACAAACAAAGAGTACGGAAATGGGCATACAGCGATAGTACAGACTGTGAGCATGAAGTGCGCTGACGATACAACTGTGTGAGCGCATGTAATGGCAGACTAAAATAGAGACATTATTAACGCCACACAAGTACACCCTCCCTCAAAAGTTTTCGGAACACGAGATGCAAGTAAAATCTAAACTTCATCAAAGCCTAGGCACAGGTCCTTCAACCGAAAGGTAGAGTTGATACTTCTACGTACTATCATCACATTCCTGACATATATTTCACTCTCTGTGGCGAAGTAGCAAGAAAATTTAACTTACTCTCATTTTCCGTGTTCCAAAATAGTCTAGGGCGGCTGTACATGCCGGGAATGTAGTCAAACATTCAAAAAGAATACACTGCAGAACGTGCTGAAAATTAATAATATTAAGGTAGCTGCGGCCAATAAAGCCTTCTAATGACCGAGACTGAGCAATCAGAAGATCATTGTTTAAGTTGCACATGTCATTTAACTCTTTCCCTACCATGGGGAAAATAGGTGTTTTTTATATGTTACGGTGGATGTTTTTTTCTGAAGAAACTACTGTACTCAATATTTATTTTAATGCATAAACAGAAAGCAAAATGAATGCACTTTTCATGCATAAAAGTTTTATTAACGAGATGTATGTCATAAAAAATATAAATTGATAAAATCAAGATTGTTAGATAAAATTGAACAAAGTTTGTAAAAGACAGGCTTGTATCTACTAAGAAAAAAATGTTACGAAAATTATGAGATATACAAAATGTATTGCCGTCTATTAGGCACTATCTCCGAAAAAATCAAAATTTTTTATTGAACAGGTATTCCGCTACAAAAATTTTACTGCAAGCACTACAGTTGGGCATGCCGGGCTGTGGCCGCCGATGTTCCGGGCTGGTTTGTGTCGTCGTCGCTTTCAGACTCAAAGCCAGACAAAAAGTCAGCATCCCCTGACTCGCTACTATTCGATGTATCGATAAGATAATTCGCAGAATCACGATAACTGCGATCTCCCTAAGTGTGCGCGCCGTCTCCGAAGCCGGACATTTTTGCATTTTGCTTTGACAATCGCGAAACTTCAGAGCGCGTTTAAAAATCGCCGCCTTGCACGAAAAAAGCGAACTGCTTAGAAAACTAAAATTTTGACGCTTTTCACGGTGCTGTTTGCTCGAGAGGAACGAGATGGCGCTTTCGGCGACGTGTCATACGTTGCCTCAGCGAATGCGCACGAATACGAAACCATTACTGCTTTTGCCCTGCTACTGTGCGATCAGCTGTCGGAAATGCAACAGGGTGTTCGCTAATGCACTGTGCCCAATTCATGCTGCAAAATGTGTAACGATAAAGGGAAGATGTGTGTGGTAGTTACCTGCAAAAATAGTGATTCGCTTATTAAGGAATGGAATCCTCATGTGTCGTCACTGCAACATAAGGCCGGTGCTTCACGATGCACGGCTTTTCTCGAGGATAAAAAAGAAACTCATCCGCCAGCGCTGTATAGCTAACCTCCAAAGAAATGACTTCAACTCCGGAAAGTTGGCACATATAAGAGTGCTTACCGCTCGTTACAAAAGGAAGTAGCGCCACTTACTGGCATAACAAGTTTCTCACACGTTATACACACAGCTACCCCTACTCGCACGCAAACTTATGCCCACTCTATCGCCAACGTGTCAATAATAAGTGAATGGGCGCACACTTCAATCAAATTAATGTGCCGAAGCATGAGTGATGGCGACTACACCGACAATTAAGACATGAATGCTGGAAGCTGAATGTTTCATGACGGCCCACAGAGTAAGCGAGGGACTGGCAATAATATGTCTTTGCTACAAGCTACCACAAAGTACAGAACATTTGCATTCCAAGCTTTGTGCGCAGCAAGAACAAATCTATCGCAGCAGAGCACACTCGCGAGCACGATTAGGCTGAAAATAAACAATCAGATAGTAGCCTCACCGAGGAACTTTACTGAGTCGAAACATGACAAGCCGCAACTGACAGCAAGGGCAATCACCGCCACACATTTTAGAACACTGAGGTGCGCAGCACTTCAATTCTGGCTTTGCAGAAGTGTTGCCAAAAAATGCATAAACGTTATATTGTCAAGTATCGCTGGTCTTGTCATGAGGCTTTTTCTGCAACATGGACACGCTTCTACACTGTATACAGTGCACTGAACCAGGCGTGACCTCAAGCAAACATGAACTATAGAAATGAGAGTTGGCCATGCTCAAAGAAAGCACAGTGAAATCTCACAAGGGTGCCACAGTTCATCCTATCTATTACAAGGAGCCTGGCCACAATTAAAATGCAGAAGTACATGGTTGGTTGAATGTGCACAAGCAGTTGCAGTGCCATGTGTTAAACCATCGTTCAGTCGTCGACCATGGTCCAGTGCTGGTGCACACTATGTGAACACTTGGACTGATAAGCTCTCGAACCAGACAAATGTGTTGAATAATAAAAACATTTTTGGTGAGAGCAAGAAAAGTAGTTTCCAGGAGAGTGATTTTCATTTTCTTTCAAGATTGCCCAAAAGAGAAGTGAAAGCACGGATGTCCACAAAAAATGAGCAAATAACTCACAGAAGTTGGTCTTCCCTCCAGGAGTCCACTTGATCATCACAAACTCGAGAGCAGCACCAAGGACAAAGAACACTGGCATAAAACTGTATGCACCAACGGTCTTCCTGCCTGGCCAGTTCAGCAATAACCTTGACAAGTGCCTCGAGCGCTTCATTCCTGTGAGAGCAAGATGTTGATTGCTGTGGGTAGCGCATGTAGCGTTGCTTTATTCTACAGTAACACAGAAATAGCTGCATCTAACACTTGTAGAAAACACTGTTTGTACTGTACAGGGTGTTTCACTTAACTTGGGCCATAGTTTAAAAATGCGTAAATGCTACGTAGCTGGACAGAACCAAGGAAATGTTGTTTGCCATTGCTTGGAGATACTCAGATTATTTCTTGCATTTCTTGCAAATTAAATCAAGAAAAACAGTTGTTGCAATCTTGGCTTCCGGTGTGTGTGCGTGTGTGAGTGCGTGTGTGTGTACATCGTCTCACCGTAAAGGGGTCCGAACCACCCCTCAGGCTTGGTGAAAAAAACACAGACTGCGGATATTTTACCGTGGACGTTTTATTTCATCATAAAGCATCCAGAAAGTGTGGCTGCTATTGGCCAATAGCCGACATCAATCAAGAAGGTTGTTTGGATCTGTTTTTATCAGTACACTTCTTCCTACTGTTACTGTGTATATTTATTGACCAAGTTTAACAAACAGGCTGAAGTAAGTGAAAATCTGCTCCAATTTTGATAATAATTACGTATTCCGGAAGAAGCAGACTATAGGCTGCTCCCGCTCGGCCGCAGCCGCCCGTGTAAGAACTGAACTTTGGCCAGCCTGCTTATTGGTGTGGTAGCGGTCGGGTCCTGTTAATTTCGACTAGCTTTGAACACTCAACTAACCTCGAACCACGTGAAACGCAAGGTCGGACCACACACACGTTTGACAGCATGCTCTTACTCCTGGCTGCTACTGGTTAGACGCCTTAGCAAACCTACTGATAGCGCTTCAAAATGTGAAGTTGGATGTGACTAATATTCGTCAGTCAAGCTGGTGAAGGACAAAGTCGTTCCGCACCAGGTTAGCACAGTCAAACTCGAGCATTGAGCGCGAGCACGCACTCAAGCCCTGCCGTGCGTAACGCAAATGCTGCGCATACGCACTATATTTGCATGTAGCTGCAGTCTGCTACGTAGCGTAGATACCGCGGCCGCCATGGGGTGCCGCGATGAGTCTAAGCACACTACAGCTCACTGAGGACAACCGCGTTTGGCTTATGTTTGGCGCACCATAGGCGCCAAAATCGCAAGTCTATGTTCACATCCAAAATCAAACTCAGCGGAGCAGGTGGGCACAACCTGCTCCGCCGTGGCCTTCGCAGTGCAAATCATTGAAGGAGGAGTGGAAGCACCGCGAACGCTGTGTTTGATTGCCAATAACTCCGCTTCTGCTGAACGCATTAAAGTACTTTTTGCGTCAAGTTATTTCCGAGATAGCCTATTTGAACTTCAAATGCATTTCTCCACTTTGGTAAAAAGTGGTTCAGGGCCCCTTTAAGGGTCAGCACCGACAAGTGTCTTTTTTCTGCATCCTTTGTTTCGTGTCACCCAATAAATACACACTTTGCTATCATAATTGTTGCTTCCATTCACATCATTCACATTTATGTGGCCTAAATTGTTAAGTCTATACAGCAACAAGTACAGCATTGGGTTACATTCTCTTGTACATAATGTGATCACATCTGCATGCCTGGCTTTACCTAATTGTACTACTGCAATGCTCACTTTCAATGATGAATTGTTCTTCTTTCTAGGGTTTTACGTGCCAAAACCAGTTCTGATTATGAAGCACGCCGCAGTGAAGGGATGACCACCTGGGGTTCTATAACGTTTGCATTGAACATAGATAGAGGCAAACCTGATATATGCCATGCATTGTCACACAATAAATACATAAAAAAGGCATATGTCGCGTTGCTAGCATCTCGGGAGAAAAGGCATGTTGCTCAAGCACACCAACGTGAGGCAACCTTCTCTTTGTTAACTCTGAGCCTAAAGTTTGTAAAATATGCCCCAACTAAACTAGAGTATGACATAAAGACGCATGTGTGCACACTCATTTTGTACTTGTGTTCACAATGTAATAACATTCAGCTATAATGATAGGCATCATTATTCCCCAACTTCAAAATATTGACATACCTTTATCAGCTTAACTAATGCTTGCTTTCAATTATTTTCAATGGGTATTTTAATCACATGATAAGTCACCAGCATTTTTCACTGAATATATTTATTCGCATGAAGGATCACCATTGTTAATGTTTTTCATTGGCAGTTTGCAGCCTCTTTTTGAGTGGGTTATTTTTTTTTCATGGTAGTGTCTAGTTATCTTGCATTATCCCTGCTTGATTTCCCAATTGAGATTGAATGAATTCATAAAATGTGTGGAAAGAGTGCTCGGGCATCCAAAAGTGCTTCATCAAACACACAAAACCACAACAACCGTGACGTACTATTACCCCTGAGAACAACCTACAGGGGCGCTGCGAGCGCCGCTCACGTGACGTCAGTGCACGGACTCGCGCACGTCGTCTGCTGCCGTTCGGGCGCTGTCCGGGCGCATTCTACAGTGTTTCCGTTTGTTCGCTGTCGTTCCCTATGCTTGTATACTTATGACGGTCATCTCAAATACATTTTACAACGTATTCATTCGCGCAAACTTTTTCAAAGAGCTTATTTCCTAGACGACAATTTATATCTCAAGGGCAACGCTGCAGTGCCAGCCGAAGGAGCTCAGACCAGCCCATTGCGTGTTTTTCATGCGCGGATCTAGACTTTGCAGATTGAGGGAGTAATAAAGAAGCATAAATAGCACGTGACTAATAAAAGCATAAACACATTAAACATAGCACATAAGAATCCAGTTAGGATACCATACCTACATATGACTGCTACACTTACCTTGATTTTAACCCATTAAAACGCGTTTGCTTATGACGAGTAGCTCCCCATGTTATAATATCTTATTTTTCATTTCTTTACAGAAACGCTCGGCAGTAACACAAGGACCTGACAGTGCAGTTTAGATTCAACCAGCACCACTTGTTCCTTTAACTGCTTCTCAAAACAAGGTCGTTCTTCACCGGTTAATTTCAAGTGACGGTAATTTGAAGTAAAGCTAATTGAGGATTACAGCTATTTGCAGAATACGCAAAGGAATGTACCAATATTTATTCACTGTTCTGTGCTACACATTCAACTCACTTGTGCAATTTACTGCTGCTTGTTTCTTGAGGAACAGACATCACGAATCTGTTTGGCGAACTGACACAGGCTGCGCGGCCCAGATTTTTTAGTGAAATATGCTTTTTAAACCGTATGGCTGCAGCTAGAAATAAGCCGAAGCCTCATTCATTAGCAGTATGAGGCTTATTGAAGATATTATTCCCCCGAGCTGTGGAGGTCAAAAATCAAGTGAGTTAAATTGAGGCTTGTGGTGTCTTCTCTAGGAGGCGGGTTTGTGAGGTTCTCTTTTATGTACTCACGAAGCAAATAATGCTCAGTTTGTGTAGTTGAGACAACGCAGGATCGAGATATGGTGAGGCAGAAGGCGTTTGAATTTTCCTCTTCAGCGCAGCCTAACGCTGTATAGCCTCCCGTAGACCTTAGGCATTGCAATTGGCGCTTAAAGAACTGCTTCATGGTTTCAATTCGAAGTTGTAGTGAACCGATGGGTTTCTTGAATAATGCGTGCCTCGTCATAACCACAGTCGGTAGACTTAGTTGCGCAAGGGCTGTGCCATGATGTCGATAAAGGCAACTCAGGGTCACTATAAAACATTTTCTCGCTTGCAATTGATAGGTTCTCCTTCTTAACCACGAAGCTGTTCTTTCAGATGATTGCTGTTATGATATTCGTGAAGTATATACATACTATACGTGACGCGCCGCGTGTTAACAGCCACGAGTAATGCGTTTTCTGGGTGCCTGTTTCAGAGAACAGTGAAAGTATTAGCAAAGGTTTTCATGCAAAATGCGCGCCTAACTCTTCCTTTTACACATTAATAAAGTAGCCATATTTGACTAGAACAACTCACCATAGTAATAAGAATCATCATAAAAGATTCGCTATGCAGTTTCCTTCTAACATGCATTTATAATATTCACATCAAATAAAAAGATTTTTCTTCCTTGTAAAATGCAATGTCTCTCATAGCTAAGCACTAAGGGAATGTTAAGTGTTTTGCTGAGCATCATACACAACTTCGTGTGTTGAAATTGCATTCTTTTTAGGCAAAGTTTACGGACAGACACTGCGCATCTATGCATTGCAAAACCAGTAGAGCCCTTCAATGCTACATAGCTTGCGATATCCACGCCGCAAATTTTCACGACTCGCGGTTTTGAAGAAGAAACTGCCGTTCAGGCATGACAGTGAAAAGAAGCCGGCATATCCTTCGATAAGTACAGCTCGAGCCACCAATACCCCAAGCATGCACAAAGGGAACGAGCGCGCGCAGCAGCCGAGCGAGCGCCGTCCTGGCCGTGACTTCACTCGTAGAGGGCGCCACTCCAACTTCTCACCGCTAATGGTCGTGAAACTTAAACCTCAGGAGTGTACTGAATTTGGCTAATTGGTTCATGAAAAGGGGGTAAAAACAGCTCTGGAGAGGACAGGATGAATATGACAGGACGTTGTCTCCGCTTTTGTGCTGTCCTTCCCACTGTTCTTACCCCTTTTGAAACTGAACGTATCTGAGGTACATACATTGTCATGCAGTGAGATACAGTAAGAAGTATGTACGTTAAATAACTATATGAATACATTAACATTGCAAAAAAGGTATTACAAGCCCTTGCTCTAGGCTTTAATAAAGAATAATGTTTACTTCGCAAATCGTTTGCACCGATCACACTGACTTTACGACTGTTATACCCCTGACACACGGACCCTCCAAAGGCCTTCGGACTAGGTGACATCAGGAAGGCGTACAGGGTGACATGCGACAAACCAGTATTTTTTTTACAGCAATCTTGACACACCCTTCCAGTATCTATCTGTGCCCATTTCAACCGTTTTCCCAGACCCATGCCAATTTCAGTAACTGGGTTGCCTATATATTCACACATGCACCCTGCGTCCAGAGGGAAGTGGCTGCATATGCACCTCGTACATGACACGGCCGTGGCAATGTGGCGTGCAGCTACATTGATTCAGTGCTAATCGCATCGATGCGAGTATTCATCCCGATATGCGTTTTTCGTAAAGGACCTTTGTGAAAAAGGATACTTGCATGAGCATAAAGGAATAAGGTTGTGCACAGCTCTTCCAACAACCAAAATCATCAGAAAACACAATTTCGCCTTATTCATAATTTTAGTGCTTACAAAAACAATTTTATACTTAGAATCATTGACTATTGATTCAGTTGGTGCATCATGTCTCGTTACACTGATTAAGGGCGGAAGGAGACCACTTTCCTTCCGCCCTTATTCCAGCCAACGGCACATTTTATACTTAGCAGTGACAAAACATATTGGGCAGTAAACTTCTGCTGTGGCTATACTCAGCCCTAGCCACAATAATATGGTTGCCACCGTCCATTCATGTAGGCCTTTGGCAGCTTCGTCACCCCATGGCTTTGTCCTACTACACACAAGGAGCAGTGTGATTAGCATAGTTGTAGTTTCGTCAGGGTTTGGAAGCACCATATATCTCTTTACGCTGACATTTGCTTGTTCTGACCATCATATCCTAACAACCTGCACACAGCTACAATGCTACTGCACGTTTGCACAATTCTTAAGTCAAGAAACTGCCTTCGAATGGGGAGACGATCGACACGAGCACTGTTGATCAAATGTGTACCAGACATTGACCAGCGCATCATCTTGAAGATATACTGTGAACAAAAAAGCATTTGCTACCCTTAAGTATGGTGAATCGTGCATCAGTTAATACACTTGCTCAAGGAGTTGTCATACCTTGAATGTGTTTTGGAAACGTGTCCTGCTCACATGCACTTGGTGTTAAGTAGCCTTTCCCCAAGAATAAACATTATGGTTGCTAGTCAGGCTGTGCTTGCGTCTGTCATGCCTTCCTGTCTTATTCAAAAGTGCTGGAAATTTGGACCACCTGGGGTTCTTTTAACATGCACCTAAATCTAAGTGCACGGGTGTTTTGTTCCTTCGCTTAAGTACACACTCACTTGGGCAAAAGTATAGCTTGCCTGCACGTGATGTCACAGACGCAGCTTGTCACTGCAAAGGTTCTCCAATATGGCTCCTAAGATGATATCAGTGTATCATATTCAGTGCCATAACTTTTTCCCATAAAGGAAGCAAACCTCAGGAGAGGCTCCTGCCCTACCGGCTGTGTTTGAGTGTGTTTGGAGCCACCCAAGACGCCAACCGATGCAGCTAGTCAAGTCATTGTGCTGAATCACCAACATGGCTCTTAGGATGACATCAGCGCAAGCCATCTATAACAAATTATACGATAAATGTGATTTATTTCTGCATCTTTGAATGTAAATTGAAACTGAGGAGTGCAATTGAAACTTCACATTGTGAACTTTCCAGTGTGGTCATCAATTTCACCTTCTGCTTCTGTAAAACGAATAAATTCCCCCCCCCCCCTTTTTTTTTTTTCGCCCACTCATGCACCAACTGGCCCAAGTTAGCAGACAGTCAAATCACAATGCTCATCTGGTACCAGAACGTAAAACCAGCTGGGCTGTCCTGGCTCCACTGCCAAGTCAACTGGGCCTTTACAGCCAAGTTGACTGCAAGCCACTGGGTGACAAGCACAGATGACAACGAAAACAACAAGAGTTGTCCACAATTTCTGAACAAGTTAAATGTGAGCGGAGCTCATCATGTGGCAACACTCACTCTAAAAGTGTCTAATGCTGTGACACGACTAAATTTGGTTCACCATTTTTTTCCTGCATTATTCAGATACACAATTTCTTCTTTGTAACACTTCATCAGTTTCAGTTAAAAAAAAACAGCGTCATGTGTATTGCTGCACCTGTTTACTAAAAATATATAAAGGAAACCACGCCATACCGTGTGTCGACGACGAAACTTCTTCTGAAAAGGGGTCCTTCAATGTAAAAGCGTTTGCTTCAAAGGAGTTCATTACACCTACGTGTAGTATTAAGAGTCTGTGCTTGCCTTTCAAGTCCTTAATTCTTGCCAGACATATGATAAAAAGTGGCTATGCGCGAACACGCATTTTGCAAAATGAATAAGCATAGCTGCCTGTATGCTTCCTTTTACTGGGTGCCATGTGACCCTTGCTTGGTTAGAACAATAAAAAAAAAAAACAGATTGTGCTGATTGGTTATGGTGTTTTTCAATTTTAACTAAATGCATTCAGGCTTGCATAATATGCCTTTCTGCATATAGTTAATGCTGTGTTGCTGGAAATAACTATAATTTGTCAAAGCAATGCAGGCAACAGCATGTGTGACCAGTGGCATCTAAACTATTTCTCGAGTGGTGCGGGGGCAAACCTCAAACGATCTGACCCCTCTCTCTTTCTCTCTATATATGTATGTATATATATATATATATATATATATATATATATATACATACATACACCATTACAATAAGTGAAAGAGCCTGGAAATACGTCTCTCAGTTATTTTTATATTTAACATACATTGACCTATTTATGAATCCCACATGGTGAACCATGAGGGCCCGGCCGATAATTTGAATTTGCATTTATTTCTTGCAACAATATAAAATCTCAAGATGATATAGGACAAAAGGCAATGAGTGCCCCACAAAGGTCCCTGATCCCGACCAGTAGCAGCAGTACAGCACTTATAAAAGATGCACATTTGCTACAAACAATTGTAACAAGTGAACAATAAATTGTACTTAGTGTTAAAGTCGACAGCCTAAATCTATTGCTAGTTTAGGTAAAAGTATTATTGATGTTAGACAGGACGTACAATGAACAAAAATCACTTGCAATATTCACAAAAAAAACAGCAGATGTGTGCGACCTTAGAGAATTACATCCAATTCCAGCGAAGCTGTTTCTTTCACACAGTTACAATAAAAGTTTGTTTCCTGAAATTAAATTGCACACTTTAAAATATTGCCCGTATATGACAGGTCTGTTTGAAACCTTGTCCACAGGTAATGCTTTGGAGCACTTCTTGTAGGGAATTTTTAAAAAGCCAATAATTAATCAACACGCATATTACTTCGCCATAACATTTACCATGGTGTCCTTCCTCACATACCCCCCCCCCCCCCCCTTCTACACTCTATTGTCGCTAGATTTGATATCGGTTGAGTTCACAGTTCTCTCCCAAGGGCAGCGGGATAAATTCTGATTCATTTTTAAAACACATTCATAAAGCGCCGGATCGCTTGCATGCGTAACTTACTGCAAATGTCATAACTAGTCACGTCTTTGAAGTTTACCGACATATTGCACCATAACACACCCGTTATTTTCAGCAAGTATAAACAAAGTGTCTATAGTTCACCAAGGTCATCACTGAAACCAAGTAGGAACGTCTATGACGCATAAAGATTGGGGGGTAACAACAGATCAGTAAATATTTATTTGCAATGCTTCTAACTGGACCAGGGACATAAAAAATTTGTAGCACATCACACTTATCATGACCCTCCTCCCCTTTCTACAAAACATATACTGTTGTAACCTACATATGTCGGGACACAGGTAAGTTCAAACTTTCGGTACACGTCACCAAAAAGTGGTCCTCATTTCTACAAAATATGAAATATCTGCTGTTTCTCTCCTGCTGGGAAAGTAATAGCGTAGCTCTTATTTAGAAACAGCCTGAAAATGAAATCGAAATTCAGAAATGACACATGCCTTTCAAAAAAATCCAAGTACCGTATTTACACGATTCTAACGCACACCTTTTTCGTAATCATAACTATCGTAACAATCCCCCCCCCCCCCCGTAACTAATCCTACTCAATATCAGAAACGAAACCACTTCTTACCAAGAAAAAAAAAAAAGATCAATGCAAAGGTAGCTAGCCACACTGCCATCGAACGGACATTATATTTTTACGCCTTGGTTAGCGGTTGCCATTTTCCGGTTTGCTGTACATGTGGCACTTACAATGCATTAGATAGAACTGAAGACGACTTTCTGTGGTCAATAGACAGCAAAAAGGAGGTGTCGTCGGACTGCGATAGCGAATACAGCCATTAAGATTCAGCTCTGTGCGTGTCTGTGTGCCTCTGTGTGTTCTATAAAATTGTTTCAAGATGGTACGCGTCAACTCAGGTTTCGTCACTTGATGTGCACGATAGAATTGGCACAAATTTGCTTTCCTTTTTTTTAGGAGGGGGAGGGAGGGGCAGTAATATGGTAGAATCATGCAAATACGGTAAGTGCTCTATCAGTATTGAAATGGCTTAAAAAAAAGGTAATTTACACGAACATATCTACAGTAAGTCGTGATTACACAATGAAATTCGAGTTATACCTGCAAGAGGTTTGATTAGATTTATGATGGTAATAAGATACTGACTGTAACACTATGTAGGCTGTATCTGGACGGAGACTCAATAGTTCCAGCATTTGATAATCCAACGACTTCATGCCGTAAGGCACACCAATCGTTGGGCGCGGCAGATTATACTTTATACAGACGCTTCCCTCAGCCACAGGTTAAATATAGCAAGCTGACTGTATTCTCAAATGCAGATATAGCAGTCCCAAAGAGGTGGGCATGGTGCAAGTAGCGCAAGCTGACATTTGGTAGGGCGGGAACTGCCTAGCATCACGCCTTCTCCGCAACGCGAGCGTGTATGGCGAATCCCGCGCGTCGTCCGCTACAGCGCGTCCACAGGACGCGCAAAAGACGATCCTCGCTGCCCAAGCAGAGAATACGGAGCAAATTATATGAACTGTGGTCATTCTATTAAGAAATAAAATATAGCTTCAGCTGTAGTTTTGTTGGACTTTCCAGCGTGCAGCTGAAAGTGCCCGCTTTCAAAAAGGGGAGGGAGGCCCCTGATAAATACACCTATATGTGTGACATGATAGTGAGGAGAGCGTACTAAATTGCCAAGTCCCTTTCATAGACGTTTTCATGGGGGGAGGGGGGGGGGGAGCGACAGCTTCTGCTACGGGGAGCACAGCCGCGAGAACGTCAGTTAAGGCGACGCCCAGGGCGTTCTCGTTGAAAAGATCTATAGCTGGTAGTACAACGCACGGCCCACACCACACATACGCGGGAACACACGTCATCGCTTCGGATTAGAGGTCAGAGAGAATCATCACAGGAACATGATGACAACCCTACCGCACAGCCCACAAGAAAATTCATTCAAGGCTGCACTAGTCATGGCATACGTGCGGTTACGAATATTTGGCATGCATTCCAACAGCAATTAAAGAAAGTGTGATAACAGACCACGGATTACCACAAACGGACTAATACCATACACGAGGACGGGAGCGCATGGCACAGTACACTCTAGCACATGGCATGGTACCATAGAATAAAGAACCAACTTTTGAGAAGGGAAACTGTACGAACGTACCTTGAACTGTGGAACGAAAATAAAAAGCGGCAGCATAGAGAAAGAAAAAAAAAGTAACTTTTTTTTAAGTAACTTTTTTTTCTTTCTCTATGGCGGCAGCGCATGGAACTCACTGGGGAACCCGACAGATGGCGCTGCTCAAATACAACTCTACCGGGGAAACAAACGAGGGATCAGTGCAGAGTGCTTCTATGACAACAGCATTGGAAGCAGCCTCCTGTTCGAGGCGAGGGCAGGGGCACTGCGCACTCTCGTATACCGCAGCCGCTTCCAAGACACCGGTATGTGCACCAAGTGCAGGCTCTGCGGGGCGGAGGCCGAGACGCAAGAGCATCTCATCCTACGATGCGCTGGCCTGCAGACTGCTCCGGCAGAGGACACAGATCTCCCTCGGGCACTCGGTTTTCACTTGCTCGAGGCAGAGGATGGAAACCACATCGCGAATGGACGCAACGTCGGCCGGACCTGCGCTGTAGTGGCCACCAAAAAGCGACTGACTGAGTGGTGGACCAGTGTGCGCCGGATGTGACTCTAGTTTGCATAGTGACCTACAAGTGCACATTTCCTTCCTTTCTGTGTTCTCTTTTCTTTCTCCTTTATTTATCTATTTATTTATTTAAACCCTCCAGGCCAGGACATTGCGTGTGTCCACCCGTTACAAAGGGGCTGGCCGCTACTACATCATCATCATCATCATCATCTCTCATAAACAACTACCGTCCCATAACAGTGACGTCAGTGGTTTACAGGGTGGTGATGCAGATTATAAAGGACAGACTGCAGGCATGGGTGGAGAGCGAGGAGGTGCTGGGGGAACTACAAAATGGGTTCCGAGAACAAAGAAGGTTAGAAGATAATCTGTTCTCATTGACACAGTGTATTGAAATAGCAGAAAAGGAACACAGGCCCCTATGGCTTGCCTTTCTGGATATCAAGGGAGCCTATGACAGTGTAATCCAAAAGGATTTGTGGGACATACTGGGCACTCTAGAGGTGGAAGATGGAGTAAGACATCTTTTAAAAGATATCTATAAAAGTAACAGGGTGCTTATAAAATGGGAAAACAAGGTATCTGGGCCTATAGAGATACAGCAGGGGCTTAGGCAGGGGTGCCCTCTGTCACCTCTGTTGTTCATGCTGTATTTACAAGGATTAGAGAAAAAATTAGAGAGGAGCGGACTTGGCTTCAACCTTTCCTATTTCAAACAGGGAGAATGGATTAAACAGTCATTACCAGGACTGATGTATGCAGATGACATTGTACTTATGGCTGACAGCAAGGAAGACTTGCAGAGATTAATGGACATCTGTGGTAAAGAGGGAGATAGCTTAGGTTTGAAGTTTAGTAAAGAAAAATCGGCAGTCATGACTTTTCATGATAATCAGGGCAGCGAGCATAGGATACAGGAGGTTACGCTGGAGGTGGTGGATAAGTACAAATATCTTGGAGTGTGGATAAACAATGGGGCTGAGTACCTAACGGAACATGAAAAATATGAGACGGCTAAAGGTAGCAGAAATGCAGCTGTGATGAAAAATAGGGCACTGTGGAATTACAATAGGTACGAAGTGGTGAGAGGGATTTGGAAAGGGGTGATGGTCCCTAGTTTGACTTTCGGCAATGCGGTCCTGTGCATGATATCAGAGGTTCGAGCAAGGTTGGAAGTTAAGCAGCGAGGGGTAGGTAGACTGGCTCTGGGAGCACACGGAAATACACCAAATCGGGGGGTACAGGGTGACATGGGATGGACGTCATTCGAGGGCAGGGAAGCCAGCAGCAAGATGGAATTTGAGGAGCGATTGAGAGAGATGGCAGAAAAGCGGTGGGCAAGGAGAGTTTTCAGTTATTTGTACATGAGGAATGTTGATACAAAATGGAGGAAGCTGACCAGAAAACTGTCAATCAAATATTTGGACTGCAGGAGGGGTGCAAACCAGGAAACAGCGGTTAAGGAAACAGAGAGGGGTCTGTGGAAAACGGGGATGCAGACGAAATCTGCACTGGGAACATACCGAACTTTCAAGCAAGAAATTGCCAAAGAAAATATCTACGATAATTCTAGGGGAAGCTCGTTGTTGTTTGAAGCCAGGACGGGAGTATTGCGGACTAAGATGTACCGAGTCAAGTACCAAGGTATAGACACGTTGTGCTGTGCGTGTGGAGAAGAAGAGGAAACGGCTGAACACCTCATACTTTTCTGTAAGGGGCTTAACCCTACAGTGCAAGGCAACGGGGCTGATTTTTTCAAGGCATTGGGGTTTAGGGACAGTGAAGGCAAAATAGACTTTAAGCGGGTAGAAATAACCAAACAGAGGTTATCTGATTGGTGGATAAAATTAAGGCAGGGGTGAAATTTCACCCACCACAAAGTACAAATTATGTTAATAGCCATGGCTAGGTGGCGTATGCCACCGCCCGATTTAAAGGGTTCAGCCTCATCCATCCATCGCCGGCGCGCCGCTGGCGCCCTACAACGGCCGCCCGGTTAGCTGCGCGTTTGGTTCACGTTTGCCCCTCCGTTGATCACGTGAAACGTGGTAAAACGGCCAGTACACGTGCGCTTGCGTTTACCTGAATACCGGGCAAGCTAAATTATATTGTGACAATCTTTCGACGTGAAGTGACGGCCGCAAACGCGTAGATACTGGCGCCGTTTGGATACCGTCAGTCCGATGCGCTGCAGCCATCCATCCATCCATGGGATGGTGTTCGTTCTCGGCGTGATCGTTCTCTGGCCCGCGCCGACCGCGCGTTGTTCAACATTGCGTGTGTGATTGTGCTTGCGTTGCTTGTGTATTGGTTGTAGTTTCTGTGTTAATTGGCGGAAAGCCGTGAGTAGTGCTTGTGTGGCAGTGCGGCTTCGGCCTCGGTGAGCTCTGGCAATACAGAACCTGCGTTATGTGATCCGTGTTCCTTGACAATGCGGAGGTAGTGACGATTGAAATGTCGAAGTGGCGTCGCCGTGTTCGCCTTTGCATAACGGACGTCGAGGGATGTGCTGCTCTCTACAAGTCACAAAAATGTGACTGCGTCGACCGCCCACGCTTCAGCGCTGAATGTGTGGTTTGAGTACTGTGCTTGAAACGAGTGGTGCAGCTGAGACGATGCTACGATGTCAACAATGCCGTGCATGTTTATTATGATGGTAGTCTCTACAGCAAGCAAGCGTGCACTGCAGCTATGCTGTGAATATAGCCTCAACTCGAATGTGGCGTTTAAAGAACCCTTATGTTTGTTTCTGCTTTCAAACAAGCTGTATGTTAGGATTATCACTCACTGCTCACATGAGACATGGGAGTCCATCGTGTGGGTTGGGGCTCAGCACGAATGTGTGGTGAGGGGGTGTGGAGTTGGTGGCTGTGTCAGGTGCCTCACTGAATTTTGTCATTGGAATAAGCTCAATGTAGAAGGACACACCCTATACATGATGGCTCACTTTCAGGGATATTGCCTTTTTTTCCTTGAAATTTCTAGCCTCAGGACGCGCCTCGCATTATATTCGGGTTCGTGACACATATAATCACAATAAATTTTTCTTTAGGGGAGACCAAAAGCCGCTCGTTGCATCATATTTGTGGTCGTGTTACTTACTGCAAATCCAGTACTTTCAGTGCCCATTGACTGACTGAGGGGTGCAGGACTTTGGCAGTGGTAGCAGCACCAAAGCAGCTGCCCAAATGATATACCCTATAGTGTTACAGGGTTCGTACAGGTTTCGAAGGCAAAAATTCAAGGATATTCCAGGACTTTCCAGGACCTGTCACAGGTTTTTCAAGGACTCAAAGCGGCATCCAAAGTAGGATTTCTTTACTCTAACATTTCCAAAAATGACTAGTCTTATTGCACTTACAATAAATAAATGTATATCACAATTATAATAAAACGTCTAGCCTTGATAACTTCTCAAGATCCCAACACAAAATGAATGCTTACAACAGCGGCTAAGATTCCCCCCCTGGGTAAAATTCACCAAAAATATTCAAAATATTCAGCATAGGGTTATTGCGCTAAAATAAAAAGAAATAAATGTATATTCCAATGATGTTAATATTGTGTAGCCTTGATCACTTTGCAAGTACACAACAATACCGAAGAAAAAGAAAGTTCACAAAACACACCGAATGCTCCCAACAGCTACTCCGACTTCTCCAGTATTAACTGGGCAAGTTAACCGAACATTTCCAAACCATTCAGTGTAGTCTTGCTACACATCCATTATATTATAAAAAATAGATGTACAGTATACTGCCATTTTGTAAAACATGTCTTGTCTTGACCATTTCTCAAGTCCGCAATATTAAAAGTTAACAAACACTCACAACAGCTCTCAGGTTTCTGCAGTATTAGCTGGGTTCAGCATAATGTTACTACACTTATACACTAACACTACACAATACACTAACACTAACTACACTAACATTCAGCATAATGTTACTACACTTATATTATCATAAATAGTATTATAACAAACCTCCACCCGAAGGCGTAAAGGCACTGAGCATCAGTGGTTTACTAAAGTTGCTCCACTATAGCTAGCTCTCTTTAGCTTCACCTCGCACGCAAGAGGGAAAGTGGGAAAAGGCAGACCGACGGGCGAGGAGTGAAACGAACAATAGGATGAGGAAAGCAGCGTAAACACTGCCAGCCGAGCCAGCACCCAAGCGCGGCACGCATCTCTCATTCTGTTCATGGTTTGACGCGGTGAAGCCTTTTATTTTTTCCCTGCAGTTCTGCAAAACGGAAGCGTGTGTGCTCGTGCCGGCGTATTGCTTCTGAAATGGGGAGTATGTCAGATCGATGCCGATCTACCACAGAAAGGAGGTCGCAATGTCGATATCAGAGTGCACTGCTCACGAAATTCAAGGATTTTCAAGGAAGGAAAAAAATTCCAGGACTTTCAAGGGCCTTGAAAATGCACTTTTCAAGGGTTTTCAAGGATTTCAAGGACCTGTACGCACCCTGTGTTAGATTTCTTGTGCACATGGGTGTACTGTGAAAACACGTGAAAGGAATTCCACAGTTGCTGCAGCATCACGTCTGGATCTGTGGAGGTTGTTTGATCACATGTCTGAACTTCTGTTGTCACTGAGCGGTTCTTTGATCATTAGCGTAGGCTGTCTGTTTTCTACATATTATATTACAGCAATGGCGTCAGAGTAGCTGCAAAAATGGGATTTTGCTGTACAATCGCAGATTGGTTGCTTTTCTGACTGTTGCATTGCTCTATTTGCTGCAACTGCCGCCAAATGTTGCTTTACCATGTCTGGTGAATGCCTTAAACGTGAACCACATTTGGATGATGCTTGTGAAAGTATAACATACTCCTTGTATGTAAAGAAAACTATCACACCGGTAGGTGTGGTGGAGTCACTGATGAAATAGAAGTTGAAAAATGAAAGTTCTCGCAAAATTTGGAAGTGTTCATGGCGCTTGCCATCAAAAATGTGTAACAATCCAAGCAAACATAAAGATAACCTACCTATCCTAAAGAATATGAAAGTGATGCGTCAAGTTGTCAACTTAAAGCTTGATATACTGGTGCCTATCAAGGAAAGAGTTGAGATTATATAGGATTCAGTGCAATTCATGTTTAATCAGCTTGGCAATCTTGTCAAAATGACCAAATAAAATTGTGACTTTTAAGAGATTGCCATGATAACGTGACGAGGTTGCTGGCATTATTTGGTGCTTGGGAAACAAAGCATCACAGGTATGTGGTGATTGAGCTTCTCAAAAAAGAAATTAGGTGTGCCACTAAAGATATCTAATGAATTGAACCCATAAACCACTGAAAGAAGAGTGTGCAAAGGCAAATGGCTACAGCTATATTTGCACAGTAATATAAAAGTTGTAATCGGGCTGATGGTGCACAGGTGATGGATGTATATTGTATGTTCGAGGGCTTAATTTTTCATGAGCTACTCATTTTTGTTTTCCTGTTTTGTTTCCATGTGCCTTAGTGAGTGGAATGCCTGACTGCAGACTCCCGTCATTATGTACAATTAATGAAAAGTAAAGTAAATTTTTCTATGGAACTCTTTTTTTGTAACTTCTGTTCAGTTGCAAATGAAGCAGTTGTCCCTACTCTGCACTGAATGGTGAAGGCGGGGGGGAGCGCATGCAGGCACCCTATTTACTGGAGCTTTGGGGCACCCTCACCATGGCTGCTCACATGCCCATTTTTCTGGCTGTCACAACCTAGAGTCAGTACACAGGTGTTTTTAACGTTCCAGGATTAAGTAAACTTGACGTCACTATGCACAAAATTTAGATTACGACAGCCCAAGATGGCAACTGCCATGAACTGAATATAAAATTGCCTATAAGCATGCATTGTGCAATTGAATGCCTGTGCATTCTGTAATGCCACTTTCATGAAATTGACTGGCGTGGTTTGGTTGAAACTGAAAACATGTTCGATCCTCAGTTGTAGCAGACTCACTTCACTATAACATATTTGATAATGCAGGTGCAGATTGTGAAGGAATTGAAGCGGCTGTTACTCTTGGTGAGAATCAGTCATGCTCATTAGAAATTATAGCTAAGGCTATATATACATTACTTCAGTTGAAATCAACTAATGTTGAGATAGAAGCTCCGCTGTGGCACATAGGTACAGGCGAATAAATTTAGAAAGAAAAATTCTGGCACAACCCATTTCACGATGATGCCGATGCTAATACGATAGCATTGAAACAATATAGAGACATTGTATTGCCACCGCTACGCCTGTTAGCAGGTTTGCCGCTAAGTCGGTGCTTGACACTCGATTCGAATCTGCCCAGCACCTAAGAAAATTTTTTTTGTCATTGGTGAGCGGCCCGGCCCATACCTCGTGACCTATTTTTGTTTCAAACTCGGTGTCCTCAGCACAGCAGCCCCAAAGCTCTACCCATTTAACCATGGATTACCCAGTGACCCAAGTTTACGGAAAAATGGATAAAGACCTGGACAGACAGGAAGATAGGATATTCCACACTTTTAAGGGTCTAAGAACGATAATTCTAGGCAATATACACAACTGGCCTGTTATGGATACATTGCCGGCATTGCAGGAGAACAATTTACAATTTAGAGCTTGTATTGGTAAAAGCACAACAATATACACAATTTTTATTTCACAAGAAACAGTAGTGCCATCTGGTTTATGTATTCATCTACGTCACAGGCTCCAGAAGGAGTATTGCGTGGAGGGGGGAGGGCATCGCATAACAAAGGAGCGAAAAAGTTATACAACGTTAGAAATATAAACAGCGACACAAGATCAACGCAATAAATTGAAAAGAACAGAAATTATAAAATCGTGAAGTAAAATTCTACCATTAGAAAGCTGGGTTATACAGTGAATAGTACGATTGCATAATTACATAAAAAAAAGTTATATACACCTGAAATAGAAACACTTGAACACTACCCAAACATACTGATTTTTTGTCTGAAGGTTGCAGTATTGTTAATGTCAGCAATGTTATCGAGAAGACCATTCCAATGCCTAATGGCACTTGGCAAAGCAGACAAGTCAAAGGCATTAGTTCGACCAAAAATGTGCTGGACGCTAAGGCGATTGTGCAAGCACCTAGATGTGTAGGATGGACAAACAAGAGGCAAGGTGGACGACTGCTCACTATGAATGATTTTATGTAGCAGACAAAGCGACACTACATTCTGGCATGATTCCAAGGATGGTAGTGACAATGACAACAATGTTAGATACGCTCAAATATTGGTTGCAATCCCTGGCGATTAAACATGCAGCACAGTTTTGGCTATACTCAAGAATGCGGATTAGATATGCCTGGTGAGGTGACCAAATTGAACCTGCCAATTCTAGTTGGGGCAAGAATAATGTTTGATATGCAAGCTTTCTTGTGAAGGAAGCAGCAGCATGAAGGTTGCATTTTTGAAGATTGATGATCAAAGCACTTGTGTATATGGAGGTTAATCGATAGTATATACAACACTGCCACAGTGCAGTCGAGACATTGCAGTAGTGAAAAAAATTCAGAGCACTTATCAAACAAGGTCATGTATGCAAACAGCAACACAACACACATGGAGATGAGATGCAGTGCAACAATGCCCTTGTAGCCTACAATGTGTGATTACTCAATATTTAGAAGCAACGGCACTACCACTAGGGCAACTAGAAGTGTTGTGCACGGGTGACGAGTTGACCGTAGTAGCAGCAGAAGGCACAGGCTGTGAACTTGCGGGGCAATCAGCTGTTGCGACAACAATGAACTGTAGACTGCCTAGGTCGAAGGGAACACAGTACGTTGGCCTGTTGGCTCTTCACTGATGTTGTGTAAGGGCCTATAATTTGTGCAGAAAGCACGTGGCCATCCATGGCTCAATCACAGTTGTATGGTTGTGGGTGCTGATATTGCTCTTAAATTTTCCAAAAATGCGGGCATGACCAACTTAGTCGTCTGCAATTTCACTTTTCTGTCACCACCAAAGAACACTGCCAATGGTGCAGTTTTTTGGTAGGCTTAACATCTTTTAAAAGCACCTTAAAAGAACATTGCCAAGAATTTCTCATCAAATTGACAAAACACAAAGAACAAACCAGCTTAGCTAGCCTCCCCATTTTGCAAACAGAATAGCAGCTCACTTTGAAGAAAATGGACCCATACTGTCATCATGCTTACTGAGGTCATGCAAAGCGTGGAATGCCAGATTGGGAGCAGTACTGGGGCACTCCTGACAATCTTCTCATGGTAGACATTGTCTTATAACACATGCTAGGCATGTATATATGCTACATGTTTTTAATGTGAGAAAAACTGCAAAGCTGGCCGGCAGCATATCGCAGCACCTTCGCCATCGGCGTCTGTCAAGCAAGGGCTGGTTATGTAAATATTATTGCGTCGACGTTACCAAATAGGGCGGGCACAGAGGCACCGCTCCAGGGCGCCGGTTGGCCGGTTCGCGAACTGGCCGTTGCCAAGACGTCGACGTGAATTGGATATTTCGAGCGTCTGCACAGCACGGATTTCACGGCGTTCTGCCACCACAGCTGCACCACTCGTTTCAAGCACAGAGCACAAACTGAGGCCTCATGGCGTTCTGCCACCACAGCTGCGCCATTCGTTTCAAGCACAGTACTTGAACCACACATTCAGCGCTGAACCGTGGGCGGTCGACGCAGTCACATTTTTATGACTTGCAGAGATGAGCACATCCCTCGACGTCCGTTATGCAAAGGCGGACGCGGTTCGCTGAACTGCGCTGCCGAGGCGCTACGCCACTTCGACATTTCAATCTTCACCACCTCCGCATTGTCAAGGAACACGGATCACACAACGCAGGTTCTGCCAGAGCTCACCGAGGCCAAAGCCGCACCGCCACACAAGCACTACTCACGGCTTTCCGCTAAGTAACGCAGAACCTACAACCAATACACAAGCAACGCAAGCACAATCACACACGCAATGTTGAACAACGCGCGGTCGGCGCGGGCCAGAGAACGATCACGCCGAGAACGAACACGCCGTCGCATGCCGTCGTCGCTTGGGGCCACCATGGCGCCTTCTCAAAAGTCCCTAAATGATCCTGTCCCTAGGTGCCTAGGATTGAGTCACGTGAGGGATTTTTGTACGACATTTATTAGACGCACGCGAAATTACCGAATGCATCCAGATGCCCATGGTTGCGAGCCGGAATTTTGAGAGCCGGAAGCGCCGGGTTTTGGATTGGCGCAAGCAGTTAGCAGTACGGCTTGTGAGATTACATCCAGTACGCTGGGCGTGTATTTGGACAACCCCTACGCGCTGTTAACAAACCAGTTAAGTAATAGTGCCAAGTGTTATACTGATAATTTCGGGAATAAAATGCGACCTTGCTGCAATATATTTGACCAAGAGCGGGTCAAGCCTTGTAGCGGTGGCCACAGTAGCAATCTATGGCACAAACAGCAACCTTGTCGTTTGCGAGCTTTTTTGCCTTAGCATCAGGTGGCGCCAATTCCGCCTATTGTGGTGCCTGTAGGGGGCGCCATGTGTTGGACATTTGCGAAAGGACCCATTTAAAGAGTGATTAAATTTGTTGTTAATACCAGCAAAACGCTTAAAATGGCTTGGTGCAGGTGAGTGCCTCGAGCAAGCGCTCTCTTTTTCTCTTCTTTCCATAAGGCTCTTGTCGCACGTCAGGCCGGACTCACGCTCGACGATGTCCGATCCGCGAGCGGGCTTAGGGCCGCGAGATCGGACGGACGTCGCCGCTACCCGCACAGCCGCGGCTTGTCTTCGCGACCACTCGGCACCGAACTCGCGCAGCGCTAGTTGATCGTTTGACGTCCTCAGCACGCCAAGGAAACGGGCTGCGTTCCCGGACGGCAGCATCCCCGAGCGATGGGCCGCAGCTATGTGTGTCGCAATGATTTGTTCGCGATACGGGGTTATTGTAAATGAGGCGAGCCTGACTGCTTTACCACGGCACCTGTCCCCGTGTCGTATGCCGCAAGTAGTGTGTTTCATCTTCCCTGACTGCTCGTGCATTTTTTGTTTGCCACCGATTACTTCAGAAGCGCCTAACTCGAGTCGCTCTGGTTTGTACTCGTGCTGCTTCTCTGCTGCACAATTCATTGCGCTAAGATCGTGCACGTAGCCGCCATGGTCAAACTGCGGCGCAGCGTATTGACATGCAAAACTAAAGAGCTGCTGAAACCAACTTGAAACGCGGCCGAGACGTGGCGTTTGCATTTCACTGGGGCTCGTTCCATTTTCTCGGCTGCCCATTGTGCTTTTCGCGGCTGCGGACACCTTTCGCGGAAGAATGCGCCTGCGGTAAAGTGCTACTGCGCGGGCTAGGTAATCGCACGCCGAATTTAATTTGAAATGGCCATGCTGTTTTAAGGACATATGCCACGTCTGCTGTGTTCCAAAATGTAGCGTACAATTTTGTAAACTTACCCGGTTAGCGTCTGATTTTCAGGCAAATCTTCACCGTGAGTGTTTGTTTGGGTCACTAATTTGTTCCAGAAACCTGTTGAACGCTACACTAAGCATCTTTCTTTCTTTTTGTTTTCTTCTGTGCTCGTGTTTGTCGTTTCCCTTCCCTTTAACAGTGCCATCGTAGTACAACAGATCTTTTTTTTTTTTTTTTTTTTTTTTGTCTTCCATGAGCTCTGTCGAGGTCCCTCAATTGATATTAGTTATGGAGTGCTCACACAATATTAAACATGCACGCTCGGAGCTTATTGGACCACATTTTCAGCGCCAACTGTCAGGAGATGCGCGCTCCTAATTTCCAGCGCCGGCCTGGCGGCCCCCTCTCGTCTTCCCGTTGTTTGCACGACTAAAACTCCTGAGCGCCATCCCGCCTAATTTTCATCTCGCGCAGAGACGGCGCGCTCCGCCTTGTAGCAGTACTATTGATTCTGCGTAACAATTCCCCCTCCTTGCTGTTTCACGAGCGAGCTCGCGCTGTCCTCCGATCGATAAACGCCGCACCGCCTTTCCGACCATTACGAATGTTCGTGAGGTAAACAGAGCGTTCTGTACATCGCACGACGATTTTTTTTTTCTTTTTTCTTTCTCTCTTGTTCTGAGCGCGAGAGAACGCGGCGTGTCCCGGTAGCGTCTTCGCGCTGCAGAATTACAATTTCTGGAAAACGCCTCGGCAGTGTTCGCTTCACATTCAATTGCATTTAAATTCACCGCATTCGCGTGAACACGTAATGATGGCCATTAGCACTGCTGAAATAAGTTAGTTTCAAAATAATTAGCGTGTCAAGATGCTTTGACATTGCGAAGGTAGAAACTGCGCTGGATGTGTGATAGCCCTGGCTGGTTTCTGCATCATCCCCGCACCACAGTGGCGCACCGACGGGGGGGGATTCGGGGGTTGTAACCCCCCCCCCCCCCTGAGGCCGACTTAACCCCCCCCCCCCCTTTTGTTTAACCCCTTTTCTTACGCATTTGAGTGCTGCAACTAAGATGTAAAACGCGCAATCGTCTGCACACTCGCAAAAAGCGCATTTTCTTGACAATTTCCCGTGAAGAAATCGAAATTAGTGCGGTTTAGATGGTATTGGCAAACTGTCAACCCCCCCCCCCCCCCCCTGGCAGAGGTCCTGGGTGCGGTATACTGCCGCACCATTCACCCGGACAGCGTCGAATGGCCGGTGCTCGGCAGTGGCTAGTCTTGGCAGAAACCGAACACGACCGTTGTTATTTCAATATAGCTCACAGCTAATTGTGGTTACATTCACCGTCTGTGGCCCTACCTGTGCAGAAACAAGCGTGACTCGACACTATCGTGGGCATTATATTGTTACAGGAAGGACGAGTCAGTAAGACGGGCAACTATTTACAGGTTGTATTTACAACAGCGGTTGCAGCGCTGACCGGTTAGGTTCACAGCGCGAGCCCAGCTCGTTCTTCCTCTTCTTTTCTCGAGTGATGGCGCCCGCGCGCCTTGGTCAAACAATCAAATACCACACGCATGTAGCAATATTGCAGCGTTTTTCTACGGTCTCGTGCATAAGTTTCTGTTACAAGCGTGTTTCTGCTACATTCGCACTGTGGAGGCAATAAGCATTCGCTTCACGTTGTCGTCTTTGCAGAGATTCAGCCACCATATTTGTTTCCTTTCCGTCATCGCGCTGAAAGAACAAACCACTATGGATTATCGAGATTATTTTAAACAGTTTTTTCCATATAAGTATAAATATATCCTTTGTTTCATTCATACTGTTTAAGAACCTCGTATGTGGGTCTCTGTGCATTACCATGGCAGATATTACCAAATCCTGACTGGGAACTTAGCACTGTCGTTGAAAAGAAAAGTGTACAAACATGGCATTCTACCGGTGCTAATATGTGGGACAGAAACTTGGAGTTCAACAAAGAAACTCGAGAACATGTTAAGGACCTGCGCAAAACGGCATGGAACGAAAAATGTTAAACGACGGTGGTTGCTTGGGCTAGTTGGTAATTCATGGCAAAAAAAAAGACGTACAGTACGAAAGGACAAGGACTGATAGAGACGACAAACACTGCGCTGGTAGTGTTTGTCGTCTCTATGAGCTGGTAGTGTTTGTCGTCTCTATGAGTCCTTGTCCTTTCGCGCTGTACGTCGTTTTTTTACCATGAAAAATGTTAGGCATAACGTTAAGCATAGGTGGAAAGATTTAATTTTTCGGGGGGGGGGGGGGGGGGCTGGGACCTGACCAGCTTTCCTCCAAACTCTATCCATGTATGCACATATATATATATATATATACATATATATATATATCATATCATAAGAAGCTAACAAACAGTGTCACCAAGGACAACATAAGGGAAATTACTTGTACTTACTGATTGAATTAACGAAATGCTAAATTAATGAAAATAGATGAAAAAACAACTGGCCGCAGGTGGGGAATGAACCCACGACCTCGCCGTACGCGTGCAATGCTCTCACCATTGAGCTGCCGCGGTGCTGTTTTCCCATGCACTTTCTGGGGTTTTTATGTCTTACAACTAAACTTAGAATTAAACCTGGGAGTGTACTTACATACATGCCTATGTAACCTGGGGTTACATATTGTTACGCTGCGTGGTGGAGCCGTAGAAGAGGAGATGGAAGAAGTGCACGCGGTGTAGAAAAATGCATGACTGCCTGCGATCTTGTCTCTACGCCCCCTCGATCATCTTGTAAATAAACCCATCTCACCCGCAACAACTTTGGTGGATGGTGCTGGGTATTCGCTCTGGACAACCTTCTCCGCACCCTCCAACGAAGCCGGCGCTTGGTCGGACTACCACCTAAAGACATGGACATGAACGAACCGCAAGCAGCGGGCGGCAGCCATGACACAAGCATGCAAGATGATAGTGGGCACCCCAGGCAAGTCATCTGCTGGATCCCTCAAGAAGAACCGCGCACCTTTTCTGGTAAAGCTGATGAGGATGTCGACAACTGGCTGCAGTATTATCAACGGGTAAGCGGTCACAATATCTGGAACTCTACGGCGCGACTTGCTAACGTCGTTTTCTTTCTCACCTGAACTGCCCTTCTCTGGTTCGATAACAACGAGAGCACGATGACTACGTGGGAAAGGTTCGTTGAGGAAATCAAGTGCTGCTTCGGGGACTCACTTTCAAAAAGAAAGAAAGCTGAGCATACGCTTGCGCAAAGAGCACAGTTGGCCGGTGAAACATGCACAACTTACATTGAAGAAGTATTGAAACTGCGCAGAATTGTGAACACGGGCATTTCGGATGAAGATAAGGTTGGACATCTCCTGAAGGGAATCGCTGAAGATGTCTACAATTTTCTTATTTCAAAGGAAGACCTGCGTACCCCTTCAGATCTAAGACGTCACTGCCGTGCTTTTGAGGCGCTAAAGACGCGACGAGTATTGACAAAGTTTGGAAGACTTCACAACGGGACCACTGTCGCAAGCGTGGACATCTCTACCTCCCACGACATCGCCTTGTTAGTACGTCAACTCATTAAAGAAGAACTGGCTCACTTTCAAGCACAAAGTGGAGGAAGAGACTCACCACGGGAATACCAGCAATCCACGCTTGATGAACGCTGTCCTGCACAGCCGGTACTTTGCCAGCTGCAAATAGACAGCGAAAATCTGCTCTGGCGTGATGAACGCGTTCGCGTCGACCCGGTGGAGTTCCGCCATCCTTCACCTAACTTCGAACGCCGCTAGGCTGCACCACCCCAACGCCTTTCTCCCCAATACAGCCAGCCTCAGACCCTATTTTATGATAACCCTGTGTACCGGGAGCCACCTATTTACTTTAGCTGCGGAATCCGTGGACATATCACCAAGTATTGTCGCAGGCGGCAGCAGCAAGTGTCGGCCTTCCCCGATTATCAATCTGGAGGGTGCTACAGGGCGCTGGCATGAGTCACCAGTGTCCGACCGCAGTCTTTATCCACCTCCGATCGGCTTTCGCCGCTCGCCATCGCCTCGCCGTCGCTCATTTTCACCACCATCCCAGCTGGGAAACTAGCTGGTGCGACCGATGGAGGTGAGGTCGCGGGACGGTCATATAGTCCTCCGCCTGTCGCCGTGCTCAAAAACACAGTGTGTGTCTGTTGATGGTTTAAATACTCATGCCTTAGTGGATACCGGTGCTACGGTTTCAGTAATGAGTGTTTTTTTTTTTTAATCGTCTTAGACACAAGGTTATGTTCGCGTGGGATCGAAAGACTACTTTTCGTGGAGTTGGAAGTGAAACTCTGCGGCCCGTTGGTGTTTGCTCTGCTATAGGGAGTGTTGGTGGACAAGATTTTCCAACTGAATTCATTCTTTTGGAACACACCACTCACAACATCATCCTTGGGATTGACTTTTTTGGTGAATGTGGTACATTGTTAAATTGTGGGGCTGGTGAAATTTCTCTTTGAAATCACGTGATAACACAAGTACCAGAAGTATCTGACGTGGACAAGCAGAAAGTATTTTCCGTGTCCCATGATGTACTTTTACCGGCTCGGAAAGCTGCATTTGTTCCAGTGACTTCCACGCATGGGACCCTCCGCATCGCTGTCATGGTTTAGCTGAGCCATTCTTGCGCTGCACGGCGAAGCCGAAGAAGAGATGGAAGAAGTGCACGCGGTGTAGAAAAATGCCTGACTGCCTGCGATCTCGTCTATACGCCCCCTCGATCATCTTGTAAATAAACCCATCTCACCCGCAACAATATATATATATATATATATATATAGGTCTTCTTCCGGTCGACTTGTGTGACGCGAGCAGGAGGCTGCGGACACGGAAAAACATAGTTGCCCGAACACCGCCTTTATTCTTATATATGTGTGTGTGTGTGACGTACCGCACAAGGACGGTGCAGTGCATTAGTGGTGAAAGAGGAAGACGAATAAAGGCAGTGTTCGGGCGACCATGTTTTTCCCTGTCCACAACTACCTGCTCGCCTCACACAAGACCTGGCAGCCACCTCTTCAGCCGCACATCAACATGGAAGTATTCCACGTCACGCTGTGAAACCTCAGAGCACAGATCCACCACCGAAACAGACCAACATCATGACCGCATCACCGCAAGCCTTGGACATAACCAAGTACACCGGATCAGTCAACGATGGGCCCATGGAAGATTGGTTCTGCCTCTTCGAGCTCCACGCATCCGCTGCATCATGGTCGGAAAGGAATATGGTATCCAACTTCAATGACTACATTTCCGGTGAGGCATTTCGCTTCTACCTCACGCACATCTTTGAAAATAACGAATCATGGAAGAAAGTCAAAGAAGAGATGAGTCAATTTCAAGTATATGTCGCAGATTCCTCCATTATCCACCAGCTGGACACATTTCAATTGGGTCGCTGCAATTACACACAGACTCAACGTAACTATCTTCATCAGTGGTGAACAAGGCCTCGTATGAGGAAATTGTGGATGAATTTCCCATGTAGTGATCCTCCCGAGAAAACAACGCAGAAACGCATGCCTAGCATGATGATGACTACCACAGAGCCATCTTCATCTACGCTCTCGACACCGCAGGAATCATGTCCCCGAACCATCTGACGCATTCACACCACTGTCTTGTACGCATGGACCACCACCCAGGTTTTGCATCTCGTGACACTTGCACGGCTGTAAGACAACGCGACGTCTCAAGCGCAACTACTATTTATTCTGATGAAGCAAATTCGACTTGCTATCTGACAATAGGTCAGAGGGAAGCCACCAGCAGCATGTGCTCTTTTCTCGAAGACAATATACTCTTTCAGCAGCTACGCATGAACCATGTGCATTTGGAGACCAAACCACTTCGCAACAAATAAACTTCCGCGTACAACACCCCAAGGAGCCGCTGCCACTGCAGAAGTGTCGCAAACCCTAAGCGTCAAACTCTCCCATAAGACAACAGCACCCATTCATCATGTCGTCGCTGCAGTCTCGGAAGAGCTTTCTGTAGAGCCTGACACAATGCTTCTGCCACCAGACAAGTCTTCCACAAGCGAGCAATGCACCAGCTACCCACAGATTACCACGTCGGTTTGCAAAACAAATCAAAGGCCAAATGTGCAGCAACTCCAGCAGCAGCTCCCCAGCAGCTCCCGCGTAAACATCAAAAAGCTCAACATTAATTCCATCAGCAACTTCAGCGACCCCGACGACGGTTTCGACAATTATATATGTAACCTATACTACAAATTACACTTGAAAATTCGTGTGACCTCGAAAGATTGTTCACTGAAGCGACGAGTTCATATGAGTATTTGCAAGACCTCAGAGTAGGACACAATTCAGTTTCACAGCCTCAGTTCCCTCGTACCACCAAGAGAATGGCATCTTTCGGATGAGCCATGCGACAAGCGGATTCAGTTAAACACGATAGGGAGTTATATTTGGTTTGTGTGCATTACGTCGCACAAATATACATTAATGCAAAGAACCATTTAACACCTTGTAAATGTTTTAATACAAAAGATACAATCAAGAAATCTTTTCCTGACAAAAGGTCAGTTATTGAGAAGATAAGACATAACATATATAAAAATTAAACAATATATAACAATTTCTGAATACAACTTATGACTAGAATTATTAGCATAAGTATAATGTGATTCCATAACGGAATACTTTCATTACTTGTCATAGCATGCCTTATGCCACTTGTTTCATTTATTTTCTGCAGGCAGAATAAAGGATTATAGAGTAAAAATAATCAGGTGCCCAAATAAATAAACATATCATCAAATAATTAAGACAGCGATATCTCAAAAGTGCGAAAGGACTCGATAGCAAATATAGAAACAGCGTGGATTGTGTTATTGAGCGGCAAATGCAGCATATGACGAATAAAAATCAATAAAGAAAATGCACAGCATGGACTGGGGAGTTTTACAAATAGCGCAACCACGCGTCTTTTCTTACCCAAATGGCCTCACTCTGCTTGCGCTGTTATGTACCCCATTTTTGTTCTTTTGTATATAACTTTTTGCGTTGTTCTCTAAGCCAGGGGGTTTCCTTTGACTTGCGAGTTGGTGCCTTTCTCTCTCCTATTAAAGACATCAGTTCGTTGTCTGATGCGATGATTTCACTATCATTGAAAAAGTGTTTGTTCGGGTACTTGATCTGGAAATGAAGTCGTCCGCAATCTTATTCATATCGATTTTGCGGGACAGTTCTTTGTGGGCATGCAAAATTGCCAGATTGTTCAAACGGGCTTGTCCAGTCGTTGACCGCAAGTACATTTTCTGTCGCCGAAGGCGAGAAAAGGACCTCTCGGATGTGGTCGACGAGACCGGTATGGCCAAAGCAATTTTTTTTTTAGCTTGGCCCTTTCCGGCAAAAGGTTTCGCAGGTGTTCGCCCTTGCTCCCCGGAAACATGTGCACGACGTCCTCGAATGTGTGCAATGATGAAGATGTTTATTTTCCAGATTATTATGCACAAGTAACAAACACTTGTCGGAGCTGTAGCCGAAGGCTAGTTGAAGGTCCGATAAATATAAAGGAAATCCTAGCACAGCAGGAATGCCGACCTTTGCTGGCTTAATCAATCAGCATATCTGTGCAAAATCAGGCGTCCTGGTTCAAGGTCGTCACCGTAGAACTTCCCTATGGCAAGCTGCTCAATGTGGGACTGCCTCATATCGGGTGGATATTTGTTGTTTAACGAAGACAGCACTATGTCAAGTACTTCATAGAAACTCTGGCGGTACATGTCCCTCGCTGATGGAAACGCGTGAGCTGAGGAACCTTCTTGATAGCGGCGTGGAGTCATCTTTCGCCTAGCAGCTAACACGGGTCAACTCCTACTTTCCCTGTCTCTGCCATACATACGCGTGTCACGCGCTTTATTTTGGAGTTAATCTGCGCCGAGTTCAAGCTTGGGCCATCCGAGATGGCTGGTCCCTTCGCGTGCGCTGTCCTCCCGCGCGCCTGTAGTGTTATGTTTCCGCTGGTGGTTATACGGTGGACAATACGCTCCCTTTTCAGCGTCAGACGGGTTCTGGCGAAGTACCGATAAGCGAGGTGCCCACTGTTGGTTTTGTGGTTGGTGCTCATGCTGTGTTTGTAGCCGGTACACATTGCAACGTCCGCAGCCGCGGTAGAAGCGAGCTCGACGCCTGTTTTCTATTTGTCCTTTTATTGCGACAGCAATTGTACCGACCCTCCAAGCAAATTTTCGCTGTCGTCGTCGCTGTGATATTCCGTATAAAGTCCAAAAGTCATATGAGTGAGCGACCGTGGGTGCGAGAAAAAAAAAGAACCCGTAACACTGATCCGTAAAGGATGGCGGCTTGATCGACATTATCTTCCCACACGGTCAATGTTCTGGTTAGTTGGAGGTCACGTGATCAAATGCGCGCATGGGGAGGAGAGCACGCGTCTTCTCATCTAGTCCTGCCGCAGCTGCGAATGACTGTGAGCGGTTAACGCTTACGCGGCCCGCGTGCCGTATCCAATTGTTGGTAATCATTGGGGGTGCAATGATCAAGGGCGAGTAGGGATGGCTGCTAACTTCATGCGCGCTGTCTTCCTTCTTAGGCTGTTTTTCCGCGCCCCAAGTGTTGCAGATCGCATAGCCTAAGTTAAGAGACAGGGGTAAATGGAGATCGCTGACGGAGGCCGTCCTGTAGTGGACATAAAATATGCAGATGGTGCTTAATATAACTTTCGGAGTCGTGGTGAATCGCATGGCTGTACGAACCGTTCGTCCTCGCTGCCGGCGTTCTTCATAATGCCAGCCTTGTATAGCGACTGCTCGTGGTCTTCCAGCGAGATATTTACAGGCTTACATGGTCGGTGCATTGCACGATGTTTGTTATTTTAATTAGTGAGTAAATGTTACTACAATTCATATAGGCGATATAACCAACGCACATACTCGTGTGAGGGCCGCACTTTTTCGCCGCAATGTTAACGAGCCTTACATGGGACCGGGCCATTTTATCTAATTTTTCCAACTACGAGTACGAAATCCGTTCTAAATCCTCCGCGATCGCCGCCTCTCGACATCTATAGCCGTATACAACTTTAGAAGGCAGCGACATTTGCCCCCTCAAAGGCGGATGCACGCGAGCATCCACCAATGGGCGCGCACTCTAGACTGACGTCATGAGCCGGACGGCCGGTGACCCCGCCGACAGAGGACATGGCAGCCCGCGCTTCGAGCTGAGCAGAGTCGCGTCAGCGGGACTATTTCTTTAGTCGCGGTGGCAATCGGCTGCTGCGCTTCAGTGATCAGGGCGGGGCGCCTTTCCTGTCTTCTTAAGTTGTAAACGACTTCTTTTTTTATAGTTGCGACGCGCGAAAGTACGCTGCGCGGGAACATTCGCAGTGGAGCGCGATTGGAATCGGCGGTGAACGCGATTGCTTCTCGGTTGGATATATATATATATATATATATATATATATATATATGCTTTCTAGTTGGGGGTGCGGCTCTTACACGGATTTATACAGGAAGAATATTCCTTCGTGTAATTGTCTTATGCTTCGCAATCACTAATACTGCTTCGCCTTTGCGGCGAAACTGCAGCCTCTCTCTCTCTTTTTTAAATTCTGAGTCCTAGTAAAAGCTCTGCTGCGCATGACTGCTATTGATTTCGAGTGAATCCAGCTTGGTGTCACTTCGGTTACTAAGTCAATTATATATATTTATGACCTCTGCATGCACGTTTCGATGTTTCCATCCCCACATATCATTCACGTGCATTTCACACACCGTTGATAAAAGACTGCCGAAGGGGTCACTGAAGTCTGCAGGCCTTTTTCAGTGTCAAAAAAGCGCGCAAAGCGAGTTGAACGTACAGCAATATATTCTTTCTCTAGACATTGGTTATCCATATGATTAGAAATAATTGTTAGTTGGCTACCTCTTTCTCTTAAAAATTATAAATATTGCCACGTAGCCTGCATTCAGGTACCACGCAGATTGCTTTGAACGCCAACAGCGTCCATCACGACACGCGGAGTGCGCCTGTCCACCGGGCCTGCGTGCGCACGAGCTCCAACCTAGAAGCTGCCCCACCAATGGGAAACGACAGCGTGTGGTTTTCATCGAGGGAGGCCACGAGCAGCGTTCGAAGACGGTGACACGCGACCGAGAACGTTTTTCGCTGCGCAGGCAACTCAGTGATTCCCTTTAGCTCTGGGCACAAGTTCGCCCTTTAATAAATATTTTTATTTTTTGTAAACCTGTGTTAACTGAAGTCGCTACACTATATAATATAATATAAAGCTTTGTCCTCTGTACCCATTGAAATATAATGTATCTGTGCATGGTGTTCACACTGGAAATTAAAATAACATGTTGAAGGGGGGGGGGGGGTGAAAAACTACGGATGAGGTAGCCACCGTTGGTGCTTCTAATGCGCTGGTTTTCCTATTGTCAGTATCTTCAGAAATAAAATGAAAGTATGAATAAAAGCCGTGCACGTCCGCGTCAACAATGATGCAATTAGTTTTTAGCCACATGAACATGTGAAGGGAAAAGGTAGAGGCAACTCAAAAGAAACCATAAATGATTTAGGTAACAGGACTCTAGTAATGACATTTTAGGGGCGGGGGGGGGGCAGCCCCCCCCCCCCCCCCCTCCTAGTCGGCGCCTATGAGTCGTTAAGAGACGGGAAGAGAGCAGTGTGGCATCAGAGAGCAAACGGCAATAGCCGATATTCTAGTTGACATAAAGAGAGAAAAAAAAAAATGGAGCTGGGCAGGCCGTGTAATGCCTAGGGCAGGTAACCGGTGGATCAGTAGAGTTACAGAAAGGGGGATGCCAAGGGAGGGGGATCGAGGACGTCAGAAAATTAGGTGGCTGGAGGAAGTTAGGAAATTTGCCGACGCAAGTAGGCCGCGCAAGACAGGGATAATTGGAGATCGCCTTCGTCCAGCAGTGGACATAATTAAAAGGCTGGTGATGATGATGCGCGGCTTACGGCCACCACGCTCGACAAACAGCTCCTTTCGCATGTGGCCTGCATATTCCTCCATGTAAGTAGCTTAATGGCTCGGCCACCACAGCACCAACTACAACTGCAATTACGGCTGTGATCGTTGTTGCCTGAGGAATTTGGCCAATAACGCTTTCGAACACTTGTTTGGATCCGTACAGCAAAGGCCGTGCTTAACCCATACGCATTTAACTTCAAATCCACATCAGCCATAATGTTTCATCCATTTTCAATAAACTTGATCCCGGCGGTAGTTATAGTTCTTCCAGTACAGCTAGCTAAATTCTACGCTGTTCGCAAAACGCACTCATAATGTCGTGGATCACTTGCATAAGTAATTTGCTGCAACGGCGGTATAATTCAACTACACTCAATTCAGCCTTCACATCATCTGTAACCTGCCCCCTTATTTCCATGAAATATAAGCAATGTGATTTGGTCCTTCAAGTACACCGTGGGCGTCACGTATAGCTTATCAAAATACGGAAAACGAGTATTTAGTAAATTAATTTGCATTGATGATCAACCTAGCGAGAAAAAATTGGAGGACGCTTAAGCTTCGTCTTTAAAGTTGAACGCGTTAGCGTTATCGAGGCCTGTTCGCATCGCATTTTTCTTTGAGTAGGCTTCACTGCAACACTACAAAGACCAAGCTTACACCGATCCCCTTAAAGTCGGCTTCACATTTAAACAAATGTATTGCTTGGAAGACGTTTTTCCAGGGGCAATGTAAGTCGTCTGATATTAAAATGTGAAGGCCCTGGGACCTTTTTATTATTTTATTAATTGTTTGCTATTGCTCCGACGCGCGCGTATGTCCAAAACGCATTAGGCAGGCGAAGTCCCAATTTGACCTGCCGAGGATGCGAGCCCAATGTGGATAGGATTTTCGCAAGTATTCTACCCGAGTGTGCCGCTGTTGGTATTGTAGAAATGCTGGAAAAGGGGTTTGTGTTTGAGTTTTCTTGTAACAGAATTATGTTTTCTCGTACATTCAAATTACAGTCCGACGCCACCATGTCCGTAGGTTGTGGTTAAGTCGTACTTTACCATTTCTCTGATGAACTTCACTGTGATAAATTCAATTTTTGTTCACCAAAACCCTGCACCACGTGGAGGGCCTGCACGGTCGGGGTGGTTCGCGATGATTTATTTCCTTCGCTTACACTATTCTAGTACACTCTACTAACACCATAGAGAAAGGAATTCAACAAGAGCCGAGACTTCCATGGAGCCCAGCGGCCGAATTGACGGCAGCGCGCCAAGCGGTCGGCATCAATCACTCCGTTTTCGGTTTTGGGCGCGCGCGTTTTGAACGCTAGCTAGGACGCCGGCTGCGCTTTCCTTTTTTTTTTTTTTCCTTTTTTTTTGCCCGACCGCGCACGGTCTTCGTGCCGAATCGTTTTATTATTTGGTAAAAATGATTGCGAACGATCTTGTCAAGTCCCATGGAATCTGTACTACGTGCAATATCACAAAGTAGACGCAAGACTCCTTGTGAAATAAGGCAATACTTATTTTGCTCTATATAAAAGCTCGTTCCGCGCTTCTTGTGCGTTCATCCAACGTTGTGACCCCAAGTAAGCAGCAGTTCCCGTATGAAGCTGCCACCGGACGGCATTAGCTGAAAAAAAAGTAAATTACAAGCATGTTACATTTACAAGCATGTAACAGCATGTTACAAGCATGTCATTTGGTATTTAGATATATGAATACTGCGTGTAGAGGCGAAACGTGCGAAAGTGGTGAATGGGCGGCATTACAAACAAAAGCAATTCGCTTTTACATACATGGCGTAGAAAATACGCGACTCATCCCAAACAATACCATAAAATATGAAAACATGATCCGATTTCGAACAATTCCCCCATTTCCGGGCATTATTTCCTGCACTTTAAGACTTAGGGATTGACTCCAACCAAATAAGGAAATTTACTAGCCCGACGTTTCGGAACCGATTCGGCTCCTTCTTCAGGGGGTATTCTTCGGAGGTGGCGGTGTGCCGCTTTTAAAAGGTCCATCGTAAGAAAGGAGAGGAGCACTTTAAGACTTAGAGATTGACTCCAACCAAATAAGGAAATTTACTAGCCCGACGTTTCGGAACCGATTCGGCTCCTTCTTCAGGGGGTATTCTTCGGAGGTGGCGGTGTGCCGCTTTTAAAAGGTCCATCGTAAGAAAGGAGAGGAGCACTTTAAGACTTAGAGATTGACTCCAACCAAATAAGGAAATGTACTAGCCCGACGTTTCGGAACCGATTCGGCTCCTTCTTCAGGGGGTATTCTTCGGAGGGGGCGGTGTGCCGCTTTTAAAAGGTCCATCGTAAGAAAGGAGAGGAGAGCCTTCCTCTCCTTTCTTACGATGGACCTTTTAAAAGCGGCACACCGCCCCCTCCGAAGAATACCCCCTGAAGAAGGAGCCGAATCGGTTCCGAAACGTCGGGCTAGTACATTTCCTTATTTGGTTAGAGTCAATCTCTAAGTCTTAATCAATTTTCCCAACCAGACAGGTAATTCTGTCGAAATGTTTAGCTTCCTGCACTTCAGCAGCACAAATACACGGGCGACTTCGCGTTTCCAAAACTTGGCCTCGGGCGACGCGACGGTAAGCTACATATACAGAGACGGACGCAACAGAGGCTCCCAGCCGGACCACGCTAGACGTTCGCAGAATTCCTTCTACTCACACTCAAGACTAATGCGTAGGTGCAAAGTCTGTTTTCAGTCATTTAGAAGACGGAATTTTCGAATTACAAGTTTCTGATATGTTCCTCGGCGTTATCTTTCGCGCGTTCTGCCGGCGCCAGCAACACACTCCCATGTTATCACTCTTGGCAATCGCCCATCGCGTTTTCGACTGGCGTGAGTACCGAAAGAAGGTATATGTTGTTGCGGGGCCATAAAAAAAAAATGTCGCAGTTTCGCCCGAAAGGCGAAGCATCAATTGCGATAGCAAATTGGTAGAGAGCTGTTCGGAGTAGGGATAGTAGAGTAGTTTTATCGGCCGCATAAACTTGGACACATTCGCTTTCTAACTGAATTGACAAGCGTGGTGTCATCGCGCACAAGCAAACATGAATAGATCACACTGAATGACCGCAGACAACGACTGTCAAAACGCTGGCGCGGCCGCTGCAGCGGGCGAAGAATCGTGCGGTCTATCGCTTCAACGGAAACTGAGCGGCGAATGGACAGCGCATAAAGGTGCCGTTGTCAGATGGGAAGGGGACTTGGCACCCGTATACGTACCACGCCCCAGAGCTTTCATGTACTCAACAACCCAACATCATTCGGTACATTGACCCCGGCACCCCCCCCCCCCCCCTACCCGGGCTGACTGGGTGGGGGGGCTTTGATTTGGGCCAACGGTCCTTCCCGGACAAGGGGGCCGCTGTGGAGCGGCGCACACCGTGCTATTTCACGCTTCACACAAACAGCCATGTCGGTCGTCAGGGACACAAGTCCATCAGATCCCTGGATTGCCTCGACGGAAAAGGTGTCAAGGCAAACAACCATGGAGACAACAGAAGCCGTCCGCGGCGCAGCGCACTCTGTTGCGCCAGCACCGGTTCCAACTCTGTGTTCCACTGAGGCGAACGGAAACACGTGGATCGACTGGCGCATGCTGTCCAGTCGAGTGACCTTAGAAGCATGCATCATAACTTAATGGAAAGCTTTCCACCTGACTCTTCAAAAATCACAGCTGGGCGAGCCCACACTTCGAGAAACTTCTTCTCGCCTAGGTGATGCCGCTCCCGGGTGAGATGGAACCAGACTTCCTTCCGTGCCTTTTCCAAGCACTTCGTGAAGACCCGGCGCCGCTCCCCCGAAAACCGCATCACAGCGTGCTAACCAAACTTGGTATGAGCACTCGACAAGAAGAAGCACGAACTGGTTGATCGCCTGGCTAGGCAAAGGGTGCAAGAAACGGACTGTCTGAAATGGAACGCCTGGGAGACTAAACAAACTAGCTATCCGTTGGAGGAGAGCAGCAGAAAGTAAACACTGCGAAAAGATGTGAACTGTATCTTCTCGACCGCGACAAAAGGGGCACACTCCACGAGCCGGGATGGCTGTGAAGGGTCGGAAGCTAATCGGCAAACAGCCTCACGCCAGGCGGTACATGAATGTAGCTCGCCTGGCGTCAAGGAAGCTTGCCGTAATGAGCTTCCAACTTGGTCTGTGAAAGACAGGTCATACCTTTGGCAATGCGGGGGGAGACCGGGGGTAAGGATGTCAACTAATTCTTGGAGCGGAGTAGAAATTACATCGATGTCGGAGTGGACCTTGCGAAGGCGTGCCAATGAATTGGCAGCCATCGCATAGAATGGGGACGGGGTTCCTGAGCGAGGCACACAGTGAGAGAATGTGCTCAGGGGAAAACAAACGGAGTCTAGTGCTAAGGAAAAAGGAAGTAAAGCTTCGAGTCAGGAGCATATCTGAGCTAAGGGCAACCTGGGTCCACCTGACGTGCAGTGCAGCAGCTACGATGCCTAAGTCGGGAATTCCGAGTCCTCCCTTATCCTTGGGCAGCTTAAGTACCTGCCTAGCTACACAGCCAGTTGTCCCTTTCCAGAGAAACCGAAAGAGAACCCTCTCCAAGATAAGCTTGGTTCGGGTTGGAACAGGAGACACACATGCTACATACCTGAGAAAAGAAAAAAGAAGAGACCTAAGAATGTTCGCTCTAGCTGTCAATGGACACGACAACACGCTGAACTCCTGAATCCTGGTTTCAAGCTTCTCTTTAGCTTGCTGCCAGTTTTCAGAAGACAGGCCGTCTGGATCGAAATGCCGAGAATTCGCAACCGCGTTTTCACGGGTAGACCATGAACGGGCTGCGGGCTGGACGGAGTGGAGTTCAAGTACATGGCTGCACTTTTCGACCTATTCAACCTCGCACCGCTCGCCGTGCAGTAACTGTCCATGAAAGGTCAGAGCCGTGTGGAGACACGGCCGGGCTCGACTGGCGCGCGCGCTCCCTCGCTTGAAGAAGCGAGTGCGCGCTCCAGTCGAGCCCGGCCGTGGTGGAGATAGAGAGACGGTGCGGGCGACGGCTACCACAGCCAGTGCAAGCGTATTTGTTGGCAGTGTAGAAGCTGCTCCCCCCGTCCCTCCCGCGCTGCCTCCCCGCTTTTTTTTTAATTATTATTATTATTATTTTTATTTGCTTTCGCGTGGGAGATTGCGTTGCCAGTTCTCCTTGCGCTGGGTTGCAAGATAAGCAGTTGGTGCCATAGCACAGCGTCGCCCCGCCTCCCTCCCCCCCATACCCCCACGGCCTTTTGGGCGACAATCGCGTTTGCTTTCCGCCGTGCGTTGGCTCTCCGTGATAGCGCGCGTCCCCCGCGCGCTTTTACTCGCACGGCGCGCGGCGACGATTTTATCGCCCTTGGAATCTATAAGGAACCTGACGGCGACGACGACGCCGACGGCAGAAATCCCGTTGAAGTGTCCATATAATTGCTATCGCAATAAAACGTCACAAACTTGTCCCTCTAAGATTCATTACACGCCAAACTAACTTTGTCACCACGGCCGAGCTGCTTATCGCTAACTGCGTCACAGCGCGCTGCGCGGCCAGTGTGCCTCAACAGAACCGAAAAAGTTACAATAATCCCCTAGAAAGCGTCGGAAACATGCTCCAGCACGATTCATGAACTCAAATTAACTGCGCTAGGACGGCCGAGCTGTTTTTCGCTAACTGCGCCTTAAATGGACACTAAAGGCAAATACTAAGTCAAGCTAAAGTGATGTATTAGTGCTCGAGTATCTCTAAAGCGTCAATATTATCGCGAGCGGAGCCTTAGTAATAGAGAAATTGAGGTAAATGCAGGACACGATAAGAGACTCCCCCGGGTCATTCAAGTACTCGCCCGATGACGAAGGCACTCCTCATTTAAATTCTGTCACTAGCACTGCACCGCTCGTTATAAAAACATCATTGTACTGTATTATAAGAAGAAAGAAAATACTACTTCACCAGTTCTATTACACTTTTACAAAAAAGAACTAACTGACATTACACCGTGACCGCTGACAACGACGCGGGCGGTCAAAAGGTTTCATGTCCGCTCTACTCTCCGCCGCCTGCACTTTCGCGTTTCAGTTTTTATGTTATCGTGTAGAACTGCGCTTGTTTTTCAGGCTCGCGAACCTCGCACTGACTGCAAGTAGCAGAGAATTCCACTTCCATGCGACGTCGCGGAATGCCCGAACGGTCTACGCCGCTTTACCAAAATTAGCTGCAGTGGCGCACCGTACCGCCACCTGTCGGGCGCCGTTGCACTCACCAATGGCAGCAAACGGCAGTAATGGCATATGCAACGTCACCACACCTCGGTTGGCGTGGTGGGTGATTTGAATTGCAATGAAGGTATTTGGACCATTGAGATCCAATTTTCTCCTAAACTAAGTCTTTTCTTTGCACGAGACAAGCGTTTCGAGGTTTCTGGAAAGGTATTTAAACAGTCCACGTTGACTTAGTATTTGCCTTTGGTGTCCCTTTAAGTCTCGGTCCCGTGCCGTAAGCCTAATTGCGTCGTAGACTGTGAAACAAAATTTCTCAGCTTGCCGTAGTCCAGGGGCTCTATTCTGGACACACATGGCGGCTGCACGGCCGCCATTATCCGCCATCTTGGCTGTCTTATTGGCTGTCCAGAGGTCACGTGTTTTGAAATTTGTGCCGGGAAACGGAAGTTTTGCTAAATGCAATTTTGCGTTTTCGTCAGAATGATGAAACATGACGTGGAGCTGCAAACTTTATGGACTAATACTTTTTTGTGGTCCTTGGCACCTCTATTGCGACTTTAACGATTTAAAAAGAAAGTGGACGGTAGCGTGCAGAAGCTCGTACAATGCATCTGCAATTTCGCGAATATGTGGTGGCGTTCCAAGATAGCCGGCATGTCAGCTTGTTCATTGGCTGAAGGAATATCCCGTGAGGAGCGTCACAGGAAGGGCCGTTTCGTAAACGTCATTTTGACGTTGCGTGACGTTGCGCTGGGCCGCCATTGCAGAGATTTTCCGCCATAATTTGTGGTGCGACGAGCCGCGCGAATTATGGTAATGAGCGGCCATATGCAACGGCAGTGGAGAGGCATGCGTATCGCCGCATTTTCCCTGTCATTTCAGGCCATAAAAATCTTTTGTTCACAACGCGTGTTCATAGCATTTGCATCACTCTCGGGTGGTGTTGGCATTTGTGTTTTGCACCATCATTTTTATTAAAAACACGTTTATTTGAAATAATATTGGTTGAAACTAGCAAACTTTCTGCGACATTTCGCACTTTTCACTATTGCGTTTGTATTGTAATCAATATTAATGACTTTTCGCATCATCAAAGGCTATGACAACGGTGACTTTTTAATTTACAAAAAGAAATGTACGCAAGACGGCGCCTTGAAGTTTCCTCTCGCGGTGCGAGTAAGCAGCGAAGTGCACAAGAGATGGCAGTGCTGGCGTTTGCGTCGCTCAAGCGGATACCTGTGGCGCGCGCAACGCTATCGATGATATTCGGCCGCTTCTCAGCCAGACGAGTCGGGCTGAGTCACTTGCGGATCACGACATAGCGATAACGCGGCCTAGAGCTTGCGCTCATCATCACTGGCAGGTCGCGTATGTTGTCTCAAGGTAGAAAGCAAGCGCGTGGGCGCCAATATACGATGACTCATTCCGTTTCCCGAGGACACGCATCCTATCTAATGAAGCAGACGACAGCCTGCGCGCATGCAGACGACGGAAGCGAGAAACGATTTTGATGGAATAATCGTACGCTTTGAGCTAGCTGCTTTATTTTTACTGGGGAGGAAAACTGTCTTGCTTTATCGAGAACGCTATGTTCAATGCCTACATTACAGTTTCTTAGGCGAAACGTCAAATTTGCGTCACGTTACGAAAGCAAATCGGGGCTATCGGCGCCATTTTGTAAGCGTCGCGCGTACGTCACGCTTCGAAGAAAATGGCGGAATGTCCAGAATAGCGGCTCAGTAGTGCAGTGGTGTCTTGACCCAGTGCAGAAGGAATGCAAGAATACGCCGGGAGCCCAAGAAACCAGGCTACATTAAAAGAGAGAGAGAGAGACAGACGAGTCGCCGCGGGCGAGCGCTCAAACGCGCGCGCAGCCGTCCTCGCTCGCCTCGGTTACATTGTACTAGAAGGGGACAGTGGGCTTACTCTCCGGCGGAGGCTATGCGATGCGGCGGCTCCACAAATGTCGCCAATATGAGCTTCTCCGATAGCCCGAGCGGCGGCGCTGGCGTCGGTTTCAATGGACGAGTGAAAGACGAGTGAAGCCGACGGGAGCGGACGTGTCGAGTCGAGGTGCCATTTCAGCGCAGCAGGAGCAGCGTGCCAAAGAGATAAGTTTTGTTATTCTATATTTCACTTTTTGGTTTTTTTAGGAGGGTTAGCTTAGCCAAACAATCTTTATAAATTATTTTAATGCTTTCTCACTTTCTTGGTCTTCTCGCTTAGATAAAAGTAGGTAAAGAAAATTTTTTTTTTCTTTTCCACATCTACGCCTTGTTAGTACGAGATGATGGTTGGTACTAGGGGGAACCCACGCGTGCGTTGTTCTGAGTGCGAGCGTTCCTACGCGCTGGAAGAAACGCGGTTTAAATCAGCACGCGAAGCGAATGGTGCAGATTTTATCTGTAGGATGTGTGTGCTAGGGTCGCGGCTAGACCGCCTAGAGCAAGACAAGGATAAGTTAGCTAAGCGGGTTGGAAAGCTAGAAAAGGAACTTCAAATCGAGCAGAAGCAGAGGAAGGAGGCAGAAGAAAAGCTAGCTAACGCAGAAATCCAGCTGAGCGCCACCATTCTGCAAAGCAATGATGAACGCATCGAGGCGAGCACCGCGAACGGAGCTGGCTCCGATGCGAGTGCAGAGACAGCCGAACCCGCCACGCCGGGAAGCAGTGGCGGAAACGTCAGTGATAATCACGAAGGGGATACCACTGACGCGGCCGGGGAAGAAAACAAAGCCAAGGGCAAGAATAAGAAAGGAAGGGAGGGCATTGTGACTTCGGGGGCAGCTTTCGGCGGTGAGGGGGAAGGAAAGCGTCGAGTTGTCTTTGTTGGGGATTCCAACATGCGTAAAGTAGAACCGGTGATAGCAGAGAGGGTAGGGGCAGACGAACGAGTCCAGGTTAGCGCGCTTCCGGGAAAGCCGATTAGAGAGGTGATCGCGAAGGCCAAGGAACGCATGTGGGACACAATGGAGGAGAGACACCTAGTGGTGATAATGGGCGGAGTGATTGACGTACTGAACGGACGAGGAGCAGGAATCACAAAGCAAATAGCCAAAGGGGTCACCGACCTGCGGAATGTTTCAAAAGAAGTACAAATCGCGGTGTGCACGGTGCCAGAGGTTGAAAGGCAGGGTTATAAAATTGAAAGGGCAGTTCTTGCAGTAAACAAGGAAATTTGGACTCTAGCTAAAGCAATGAATTTTACGGTCATTGACATCAACCGTGAAGTGCACCGAGCAGGCCGCGAAGGCGCTTTTGTGCGTGACGGGATACATTTTAGTGAAAGTGTAGCAACACCGGTCGGAAATCAATTCGCGGCACGAGCTGTAGCTTTTTTAGGCGGGCCCCAGGCAATCAGGAAGCAGGATTAAGTATTGAACATAGCGAAACACCAGTAAATGGCAGAATTAGGCGACCAGGAGTCAGGAAAAGACGCAGAAAGGATAAGAATAGAGAAGGTAAAATTTGCTACATTAACATGCAGGGTGGTCGTAAGCAGGAAAAATGGCTGGAAATTCAAACGCAACTGAATGATGAAGCGATTAGTGTGTACGCCTTGACCGAAACGCATCTACGAGATTTGGAGCAGCCGCCTGTTATTGACAACTTTGTATGGGAAGGGTGCAACAGAATGACCGGGTCAAGGAAAGGCGGAGGCGTAGGCGTACTAATTAGGCGAGGTCTGAAGTGGCGAAGGGTAAACGAGACATGTAAAGAGCATTTATGGATTAGTGGTACATGGCAAGGTAAAAAGACGTGGCTGGGAGTAGCTTACCTGTGGACAGGTAGTGATAGCAGGGAAAAAAATAAGGAATTGGTCGATTGCATTAAAAGCGATATTAATGAGTTCAGTAACTCGGGCCAGGTGATATTAGTGGGAGATATGAACGCGCACATGGACGATTTAGACGGATATACTGATTACAACGGCTCTCTAGTGCTGGATTTGTGTGATGAACAGAACCTTACAGTAGTTAACAGGGAGAATAAGTGTCATGGACAGGTAACGTGGCAATGCGGAAACAGGCAGTCATGTATCGACTACGCCTTAGTCTCAGAAATGGTCTACGAACAACTGGACCAAATGATAATAGACGAAAATGGAAAAAATAGCCTGGGAAGCGATCATAGACGTTTAGCATTAAAGTTTGGGAGAGATACCAGCGCAGAACATGAACCAATAGCTTCAGAGTTTTTAAAAATGAATGACGAGCAAATAACAGAGATCGCAAACAACATAGAGAAGAAAATTGAGGCTTTTCCTACAGCAGTCTGGGAATATAAGGAACTGGTGGAGGTTATGCAGCATGAAATAAGGCGGACACGGCAATACAATTGTTGGATTGGAAAGAGTAAACCACGTAAGTGGTGGAACAAGGAAATTAAACAAGCTATAGAAGAGCGTAAAGAGGCATCTAGGGTTCATCGAGAAGCCAAAAAGTTGGGATTACAAGAAGAAGAGGTGCTCCTTAGATGGAATACGTACCGAGAAAAGAAAAGGGTTGCGAGTGAGCTCGTGCAAGAGAAAATTAAATGCGCAAGTGAACGTTGGGTGCATAACATTCACAAAAGAGACAAAGGCGCCCCAAAAAGATTCTGGAACCATATAAAAGCACTCGGAGCTCCAACTAGAAACTCGCAAACGGCTATACGGGATGAAGACGGTAACATCTATGAAGGCGATGATGCGCTGCGGTACATCACAGACGTTATCAGGCATAACTTCGGTACGAGAAAAAGCGTAGTTCAGACAACAGATCCAGCAACAACAGAGAGGCCTGAGAGATCAAAATTCAGCATAGAAAGCTTTTATTGGAAAAAGGCAGCAGAAAATGTCCCTAACAACACGGCAGCAGGACCCGATGAAATCCCAATACAGCTAATCAAAAACCTCGGTCCAAAAAGCAAGGCACTGCTGACTAATGCCATAGAGCAAGTGATTAGAACAAAGAATATTCCCGTTGGATGGCGTGAAAGCAAGATGAATCTTATCTACAAAGGCAAAGGAGATAAGGATAAGACGAGCTCGTACAGGCCAGTTACAGTAACGTCGGTGATATATAGAATGGCAATGCAAGCCATAAAATTAGAACTGTCGAAGTGGGTGGAGGAAAACGGTGTATTGGGGGAACTACAGAATGGGTTCAGGCCAGGCAGACGCTTAGAAGACAATATGTTTGTACTAACTCAGTGCATAGAGATTTCAGTAGCTCAGAAAAGACCTTTATGGATAGCATTTCTAGATATTAAAGGAGCTTATGACAACGTAGACAGGGAATTGTTGTGGGATATTCTTCAATACGAAGGCATAGATGACGATTTCGTGGAGCTGCTGAGGGAGATATATCGAGACAACCAAGTACAAGTGGCATGGGAAGGCCGAAAAGGAAATGAAATGGTGGGAATTCACCAAGGATTGAAGCAAGGATGCCCTCTGTCACCATTGTTGTTCACGCTTTACGTCAAGGGCATAGAAAGACGACTGGAAAACAGCGAATTAGGTTTTGATTTATCCTACATGCGTAATGGACAAATGGTGCAACAGAAGATCCCTGGACTGATGTACGCAGACGACATTGTGCTACTAGCGGACAATAAAAAAGATTTACAGATACTTGCGAATATCTGTGGGAACGCAGCGACAAATCTAGGCCTTAAGTTTAGCACAGAGAAATCAGGGATTATGATCTTTAATGAGCACACGAGTAACTTCGTGGTGTCAATTCAACAGCAAGTAATACCCATAGTGAAGCAATATAAGTACCTCGGCGTACACATAAACGAAGGAAAGAATTACTCAATCAACCACCAAGATAATCTGAAAATAAAGGGGAAGCGGAATGCAGCATTAATGAAACACAGAGCACTGTGGGGCCACAATAAGTATGAGGTGGTGCGTGGAATCTGGAAAGGAGTTATGGTGCCAGCGCTAACATTCGCAAATGCCATTATATGCTTAAAATCGGATATATTGGCGGGTTTGGAAGTTAACCAAAGATCAGTAGGCCGGTTGGCTTTGGGAGCACACGGTAATACGACAAATGAGGCAGTGCATGGAGACATGGGTTGGGCCTCTTTTGAAGTCAGAGAAGCACAAAGCAAAATTAGTTTTGAAGAAAGGCTCAGGAACATGGATGAAAATAAATGGGCAGCTAAAGTGCACAAGTATCTGTACATGAAAAGCGTGGACACAGAATGGAGGAAGAGATCAAGGAAGTTGGCAACCAAGTACAGGATAATCGAAACTGTAAATAGACAACCAGGGGTCATCAGAAAGAAAGTGAGAGAAATAGAGACCGTGAATTGGATGCAAAGAATGGAAACGAAAAGGACAATGGAGATTTACAAGAATGAGAAGAAAGAAATTAGAAGGGAAACTCTGTACGATAACACAAAGGGCAGTGCCTTGCTATTTGAGGCTCGAGCCGGTTGCCTAAGGACGAAAACATATCGGAACAAATATTCGGAATTAGATGAGACATGTGTATGCTGCAGTAAAGATCCAGAGACCACTCAGCACATCCTAATGGAATGCGACGGGATCCACCCAGCGAGAACCGTAGGTAACGTGCAACTCCCAGAAGCGCTAGGGTTTAAAGTGGAAGGAAACATAAACAGATCAGCCGTAGAGAAAAAAAGTAGGGAAAAGATGGATGCGACCTGATCTCTTAAAATCATAGGCAGCGGTACAAGGTAAATTTTTGAAAAAGAAAAATAATGATAGGTATACAAAAATGCAAGATAAAGAACATGTATAGTATACCTGATTAAATCAAGCAGGCTAGGTGACTATTTGTCGCCGCCCCGTTTCAAAGGGGATGCCAATAAATCATCATCATGGAACGTGGGTGCGACGGCGCAGCTGCCCAGTGCCCGCCCAGTGCCCGCCCAGTGCCCGATCATATTAGTTGGAGTTGCTGAGCTGCGTTGTTTTTTCTGTGGACGTCGTCGCGTGTGTTTTTTTTTTTTTTTTTTTTCCTTCGGTGTTTTTTTTTTTTTTTTTTCGCACATAGCCTGCAAGAGATTAGTATGCCTTGCAGTAACTGAGCCATGCCGCGGCATCGACAAAACCACTGTTACGCGCCTGGGTGCCAAACAGGCTACGTTTATGTGAAGGATGGGCCGAAGTTGTCCTTGTTTGGTGTCCTGAAGGATAAAAATAGACGGAAAGAGTGGGAAAAGAACGTCCACAGAGCTGACAAGCCCCTGGACGACACGAACGTAGTATGCGAGCTCCATTTCGAGCCACGTTTTGTGCTCAACTCCAAGGCAGTTCCTGATCACTGTGAATTGTTTTTCTTTTTATGGTCTAGCTAGGTCAGTTAGCGAAGGAAACTGCGAGGAAGGTACGCTGGCCTCCTTACTGGAAGTTGACTCTCTCGAAGCATCAGGTGACAGAAATGAGTGCAGTCAAACTGCTGCTAGCGCTACTGCCACAGAGGCCACACAAAGCGTGGTACCCCAGCATTGCACGGGCCTGCGGGTTTCAAACGACCATAACCAGCGCGTGGCCAGAAGCGACTCGAGGCTCACTTACCACATTGCGGGCTATGTTGCGCGGAATTAAGTGTATTGTCAATTCCAGCACAAAATGCCAAGAATGCATAAAGCTGCTCACTATGACGCCACCAGGCGAAAGTTTTCAACTTGTCCGGCTAACAAACTTCTGCGACCGAGGAGGCCTCCTTTATCCCTCCAATCAGCTGTACGGCTTCGTGAAAAAGCTAGAGGATCTTTTTCACAGAATGCTTCTGTCAGAGTGAGCCACACTCTGACAGCGTAATGAACATGCTGGTTGGTAGTTAAGAGTAAGCTTCCCCTCGAAGTCGGCTGCAATGTGCACGCTCTTAGCCTCACAGCTAAAATTATTAGTTTTTACATTGTCACACGTCTGCATTTTTATGTGAAAGGAATTAACTGTGACAAGGCAGGAAAGTGGCAGAGGGCCAAGAAGCTGAAGTTGAGCCGTTGCACATGAGTTGAAGTGCATGAAACAATGGCTTGCTGTACTTCTTGCAAATAAAAGCTTTGTGTCAGCAATAGCCCTGTTATCTTCATTTTGCTTACCCTTAAATAGCTGTACATGAGCATAGGCCTGAGCCTTTGTCAAGTGAACTAGTTTTCACTTTCTGTTCAGGCCTCCCTCCATTTCTTTATAGGAAAAATAAACCTGATTTTATTTAACAATTGTGTGCCGGCGTTATGATGGTTAATAATAAACGCAGGCTACTGTGAATATTTGGTCACCGTCCCTTTAATTCAAAATATTCTTTCAAATTTTTTTACGATTGCCCGATAATTCGGAAAATTCGAAGGCCCCTTCCGCATAAGCAAAATCCATCAGCGACGACCTCTTTGCACAAAAGTTCTAATAGTTGGGATAAGCAGCAAATTGCCCAAGAGTTGCCGTCTTCCTTTTCCGCAAAGTACTATTACGGCAAATATCATGTGGTCTAAACAAATATAGTGCTTGCTAAAGATATGTAAAGACTCTAAGTATGCCAAAATTAAAAACATAAGAGTGTGAACTGGTTCGAACTGAAACCGACACAAATGCAAGGAAAATCAAAGCTTCTGCGAGCAAAGCTTCCATTGAAGTTGCCAGTGGCGCCACCTCTCGGATGCGACGCTGACTGCGTCAGAGGAGCGGCTGAGTAAACCCACTGCCCCCTTCAAGTACACTGTACCTCGGTGGAGTGTCTGGCGGATGACGCATTCATCTGGCGCGTCATTGGCCTGTCGCTAGGTGAGGCAAGAAAAATAATTCGCAAAGTTTAAGTTCATTTATACGCAAAACGTTTTAGTTTTCACGGCAAAGAATTTAATAAATCAATCAATTTCTGTTAACTTAATTTCACTTTCTTTTTTTCGATGCTCGCGGCAGCTAACGCTCGGCATCAGTACTATAGCGTGACGTATGGTGACGTGTTTTCTGTTGCTAGTTTTTGCCGAGTGTCCCCTCTTGTTGAATTTCTTTCTCTATGCTAACACCTTGCTCCACGCGGAGGGCCTGTGCGGTCGGGGCGGTTGGGGATGATTTTTTCCGCATGGACACCGACGTCCACGCCGACGGCAGATTTTCTGCGACACGGGGCCCTTAACGCTATCGCGTTAAAACAACTAGCTAATAAAATACTACGTGCATCGCGCACTGCCCGAAAGCCAAAGAAAATGTTTTCTTTTTCTGTAAGTGAAACCGATGATATGGCATGCTCCGCCGGGCTTCATCGGCCTAGCACTGAAGCACGCCGCAAGCGACGCCCTGGACTGAGGGCATGGATGCATTTTTTTATCGCAGAATAAAGTAATGTCTCTCTCTCCCGTTGCCTCTTTTTCTTAAGAGGTCCCTCAAACGGGTAGGACATATTTTGTAGACGCGTAGGTTACAGCTACAGTAAAACATTCGTGCCACAATTTAAGTGAAACGTGTCATATTAAAGGGACCCTTAAGCGATTTTGTACAAACGTACTGGGTCGTTAGGGTAGGACCTTCTGATCATTAACTGACGCATCTGAGCGCTCCGCGTGAAGCGTGTAATTTATTCTAAGGTTTAAAAATGTACATCGCTACCAATTGCAGCATGCTCCTGAGTTTTCAGCCTTCCCGGACCGCGTGGTGACCATATGACGCCACTAGGGCGAGCTGTCCGATTGGCTGCCCAGGGTGCGTCATCGATAACTTTTCTAATTTTATGGTGAACAAATGTTGTTCGTAATAGTTGGAATGTTAGTTAATTAGTTTCTATAAAATATAAAGTAACAGAAAGGGAATACACAACGACAATTTGTCACTACACAAGCACTTCCGGCACACACCAAGCGCCGTTTGCTTGTGCTCCGTGTTTGTGAGAGCTGCGCGGTCAGTGTTGGTCTCGATCTTTCTTTTCGCGAGCACCATGGTTCGCTCCAAGGAGGTTTAAAAAAATTGCTGGAGTGGGAATTATTTCCCGAAGATGAAGCCGCACCGCAGCCATCTTAGAAGGGGCACGATAAAACATTAGCTTATGATGGAGCACTTTCCTCACACTTCCAACGTGTTAATCATGGCTTATGTCATCAGACATACTTATCTGCGTGTATCTCTGTATTACTGGTTTTAGTATGAAATCTGAACATCCTGGCAAATTTTATTGGAGATAACGTCATCAATACTCGGATGATTTAATTTACTATTTTGGTTGGGAAGAAACAGCTTTTATTTTCTAATTAGCCTAGTATTACAATGACAGAGCCAAATCACTTAATCTGTAAGCAGAAATCACCTGAAAAGGCTCTATTTCAGAGGTGAAGGAAGGGAAAGCGTTGGCTTCAACTCTCGTGGTAAGAAGTTACGGGAGCTTCCACTCCAGCAATTTTTTTTAAGCGAAGCTTTATAGGCTCACAAGTGTCGGCGGTGGTGGTGGTGGTGGCGGTGTCACGCTGAAAAGTGGGCCGATCTTGGCGATAGTGCAGAAAGGGCCCAAGCTCAATGGCACATACCAGGGACAAAGAGAGAGAGAGAGAGAAAATATAGAAAGAAAGAAAGGGAGAGAGAAACAAAAAGAAAATCATTACGAAGGTCAGATACGCACACGGCAAGCTTCGCTTACCCCCATTTTCTCGACAGGGGAAGGGCTTGTGATCTTTTTCACCTCCTTGGTTCGCCCTTGCGTTGTGTAGACATTTGGGCTTGTTGGTATAACATGTTTGCAGATTTTCTTCTTGTAACGTAAAAAACACAGACACACACACGGGCGTTGTGGGCTGCGAACGTAAAGCGATCGGCGATCTCAGATTTAGCGTTACTACCGTTTTTTCGTGGTTTACGTAGTTTACGGAAAACATATGGTGGCGGTCCCCGCTGCCCGCTTCGAATTGAATTTGGTGTTGCTTTTGCAGAATTCACTTCGTTCGTAGCAAATGACTGCGTGAACGGCTTTCTCTTAGTGTCAGGCCGCTTCGACGACAGTGTATTATGGACAACCTTGTGGAGTTTTCGAGATCTCTTGTCGTTTCGAACGAGACGATGCCTAACGAGGGAAACCTGCTAGGGTTCCTCGATGTCAGCTCCGCCTCCTAAAATGATGATGATTTAATGACATCCCCTTTAAAACGGGGCGGCTACAAATAGTCGCCTAGCCTAAAGCCTGCCAGATGTCAGCGCCACCTATCGGTGAAGTCAGGAGATAGGCGCGACGACGGCATATGGCCTCTGAGATCGGAAGATCTCGCAGGCCAGCTAAAACTGTAATAAACATGCACTGCTTAGCGTACACTGTAATACCCCTGTCAGACGGGCATCCGCAAACTCCTTTTAACTCCCTCGTCTTTATGTTGAGGGAGATGCATGCGATGTCACACGGTCGCCCTTCCACTTAGGGAGTTTAACGGAGCTTTTGGTCAAGGGAGATCGGCGATCTTCCTCAGCGGCTGAAGGGAGTACTCTCGTGCCCAGGCTTGTTGTTGTAAAGCTGAGAATTTAATTATTTTTGCATTAAAAATAATGTAGAGTGTTTTTCAAAACAGTTCTGTTGAAATAAATAAACGTTCAAGTGCAAATCAGCATACTCGCCATGCCGCAAAGGAACACAGAGAAGCACATGGTGGCTAGCGTCGCTGTCAGCACTGCTATGTTTAGCGAGTGCACTTTGATTTTTAGCGAGGTGTATGTTTTTCGCATCAAATATAATAAATAGTGTTTTTTATAGAAGGAGCGTTAATTATAATAGCTACGAGCGTAATTAGAAGTTACATTTTTGTAATTCTACAAACATCAAACGCCGCTGATAGCGCCTCTGGCGGCTTCTTATGAAAACTTGTTATTGGCCGTGTCACGGCCACAACTTCCTTAAGGTCGAACTCCCTTAGGAAGTTTCGCGCTCCCTTATCCTAAAGGAGTTAGTGGGTGCCCTTGTGACACGGGTATAATATAGCGTATAGCGCACCGTAAGTAGACGACACGACGTCACATCATGACGCAGAGCCAGCGAAGGCGGAGCTCAGTCCCGATCACTCGGCGAACGAGTTGAGAAAAGGCATGGCCAGGGAGTAGGGTAAATTTGTCCGAACCGTTTCCGGGACCCTTTAAGAGAGAGCTGCATACGATTACAAGTTGCATATCCACGCATTTTCTCCTAAACTCATTCGCCGAGAGATCTGAGCTAAGCACCTGCCTTTACTGGCTCTGCGTTCTGACGTGACGTCGTGTCGCCCACTTCCAGTGTTTTGAAACCAGTGTTGTACGGAACTGCGTTCCTGGAACTAGTTCCTTTTGGGAGGAACGCCACCGTTCCATTAAGGGTCGGTGGAACTGTAACGGTAACTCGTTACGTTTATGAAGGAACGGCAGAGGGAACTGCGTTCCTTCTGTAAACGTTCCATGACATTGAACAGACGCACGCACATACGCAGCACGTCACGCAGGGCGGATGGGCGACCACGTGAGGCACAAAGAACTACCGCTTGCCTGTCACGGGACTGTGGGGCATTTTTTCGTGAGTTCTCTGTTGTATTTTTTATTACTAGACTTCAAGATTGTCGCGTGACGCTCCCTCCTGTAGTTTCTTTCCTCCATGCCGGCCTGCCGCAAAAGAACCATATGACGTCAGGATCGCAGCGCCACTCGAGGTACTTCGCGGCGGAGGAAGGTTTCCAGTCCTCACGGGCACCGAACCCTTCCAGCCGAGGCACAGGATGAGCTGTCGCGGTACTTGCTAGTACCATTTGACTACCCGCTGTCGCAGAAGAAGAGCTTTGAGGGATTGAACCAACTTTTTCTCAAGTACAACACGGCAGTACCCTCAAGCGCTTCGGTGGAACGGCTCTTCAACATTACCAACGAAGTGATGACGCAAAAATCACCAGCACTTCCCCTGTCGAGAAAATGGGGGTAAGTGAAGCTTGTGGCAAGACCACGCTGTCGCAGGCGTTCTGCTCCGTTTGCTCTAAACTCGGGGTCGGCGGCTCTTCGCTGACGTTTCGCCTGGGCTTCGGAAGCCCTCTCGCTAAAATCGGCGCGTAGACAACGAGCCCTTTCCCGAGCCAGTTCGCGGCGCCGTCGCTCAAACGCAGCCTGCTCCTCGGCGGAACACATCACGCGCGGCCCTCCCATCCGGACGCTGAAACTGATCTGAGGCGAGGGAAGCCCGGCGGAGCGCGCGCCAAGCCCGTTTCCTTTTCTTTCCCTCCCCGTGACACACCAATCGACCCTGTCACGTGATCTGGCGCCCGCGCAGCTTTCCCCGCACCAGCTCTACTCTGGGAGCGGAGCTGAAATGTGCGGCCTCGGCATGAGCCCCACCTGATTTCTTTCCTTCCTTCTTTCTTTCTTCCTTTCCTTCCTTCCTTCCTTTCTTGTCCTTGGCTCATACATTTTCTTTACTTATTAGATAGACAAAAAAAAAAAACGCGGAAGCATTGATATCAGCTATTTCTGTCCCCAATTTTTGGGACATACGAAGCTATTCTTTTATAAAACAAACACATAATTTACTTGTCTTGACAGTGCGTAGCGTTAAATAATTCGTTTTCAGCATCTAATATACAATGGCATTGACAATGATAATGCAGTTATTATTCATGTATTTGATGCCTCGACAACTTTTACAAGGAGGAAGCCGCGTTGCAACTTGAGCCCCCCCCCCCCCCCCCCCCCGAACAAAATTTCTGGCAACGCCGCTGGCACGCACGTACCCATGTGGCTTATCTTATAGCATACGTAGTTTTACACGAGCTTAGCCAGATTTGTCAAATTTGCTCTTCTGGACGTGCTGACGAGAACAAATTTATTGTGCACCGCTGTCCACTGAACCTGTAACGTACGCCGGGTCAAAGTGCTTCTCGCGCATCCGTACTCTCCTGGTCGCAGGACGTGGTCTCCACGTTCGAGAGCATCTTACGAAATATGCAGTCGGCTCTTTTCACTGAGCATGGAAACTGTCTTTGCACATGCCAGACCCGGTGTTGCAATTTGGTGCGAATCACTTCTTGCCTGCAATCCGTTGCCACCAGGCAACGTCGCAGCTCGAGATGCAGATCTCCCTTCCCTCTCTTGCGATTCAGACTGTTTGTCTGAATTTTTAAGCGCTTACCAAAAACGGCGATGATATATTGGTCAATATTGAAGTGAACATTGCTGAACTAAGAGCTTATCGTCTGCCCGCGCCCCTTGTCGGCGACCGCTTCCAGAGCGCGCGATGCGACCATTCTGTCGGAGTCATTATCGTCTGTTTCGGCGCCTGCGGGATTTGAATAGTGGAAGACAGAAACAGTAAAAAAAATTTTTAATTTTTTCAGCGCGCTTACAATATTTACACGTTAGAATTTCCCGCCTTTTCAGCCTCCTAACGTGTGCTGCCGTGCCGCGGTGCAGACGTGAAACACCACCATTAGTTTGACCAACGCCTCCTCTAGAAAGAGGAGGCGTTGGTTTGACGCGTTTCTCACCAGCCGCCCCCGCGTCGTCGGATCACCTAAAGCCCCTCAATGTAAAAAGTAGCGTCACGCTTTGAAGAATACCGCCTCCTCCTCGCACGCACTGTCCGAGGCCGTCGCCGCGTCGGTATTGGCCTAATGGCATCACGTGGGCCGTCGCGTTTGTTTACGGTCGCGCTCCATCGCCATTTTCGCCTGATAAGCGTCTACCGACTGGCGGGGAGCACATGTTGGCTCCGTTGCTCTTCCGTGTTGCTTTGGTTTGCGAATGCCTGGAACTATGTTTTGCGGCAAGTGCGACGTCGCTTCACGGCAATTTCCATCACCATGACCTGCTGCGCCTTCGGATGCCAAATTAGTTTCAGCAAAGGCAAGAAGCTTAATCGTTTTGTACGCCAACAGGCTTGAATTCGCGGGCACGCGAAACTGCGTGCGAAAACGTGATTACGAAATAAAACTTGTTGTTGGGCTAGTTGGTACATTCTTCATACAACGATAGGACGCAACACATCAAGGAAAAAATACAGGTGAAAGGAAAGAGCGTCAGAGAACGAGCGGTGATTACGAAACTTTTACGATTCAGCTCAATGCTTTTGACATTGGAGGCTCGAGCATGAAAACTCGTCTTTGGAAAGCAGCTCTGCCTTTTCTGGTTACTTACTTTCTTTAGAGCGAATAGCTTTGTTTGCCTCTTGTTCTTGTTCGTCGTTGGCGGCCACCCGGTGGATTTGCGATACAAAGGCACCGATGAAAAGCGTGCGTGCTCTCCCGAAACCGAGTTAAGGGGTGCGGTCGTCGCCGAATGACAGCATCATAGGTCTTTGAGACGTACGTGCTAATTCGCGTGAGCTTTAAAGTGTGTGAAGGTTACGATGCGGGGGTGGAGCACTCGCAAAGAAAACATGCGGTCGCCCATTTGTTCACTGGCTGGTTTAGTCGTCGTCAATTTAGTCGTTTGCTTGCGTGTTCGTTCAACTATTACTTCGTACGGCCACTATTTGTCTGAGACGCACTTGCTGTACGACACTAATGGCAAATTTCATTGGGAGAACAGGAGCACTCAAAAGCACGTTGAAAGTATACTGCAACAAGACGGCAAGTTGGGCAGTTGGTTGGGATTCATCTTAAGTATTGTAACAGCGCAAACAATACAGGGACAAAAGGAAGGAAAAACGACAACACGGCGCTGACTCTCAACTGATATTTTATTGAAGGATCGTCTAATATATATACAAAAAATTTCAAAGAACCATGACTTGCGCAAGAAAGAAGGGTACTTTGTTGTTATAAATTCTGGTTTATTTTCGCAACAGTCTGAGGCAGCACTTCAGAAAAACTTTAAAACAGTAAAAGTAAAAGCCGCGAAAGTCAAGCAACAAGCACTTTCTATGTTGGAAGAAATGAACTTGCAACGGTTAGCGGCTAGCCTAAAGAAAGCAAAAAACCTTGAGTTACAAGTTTTCTTTACAGTGAAATCGCACAAAGCAGACATGCCTTTCAGGGCTATAGTCTCGGAAAAAGGCAGCTGGCAGTTGATTGTGTCGCGATATCTGCAGAAAAATCTTATGTGCCTAAAAATAGTCGACCCTTTCCGAGTAGCGAATTCTGATTCTGTATGCAAGTACCTAAAAGATAGTTCGATGGGCATTCGAGGAGCTTTCAGCATAGATGTGGAAAACTTGTATTACTCCCTTCCACATGCCCAGGATATGAAGTGTGTTAAGGAGTGCATAGTATATGATAACGATGAAGAAGACTTCATTAAGTGTTGCGGCATATCAATAGAAGCCTTTCTTGAACTTCTTTCTTTTTACTTAGAATCCACGTTTGTGTCATGGCAAGGGGATCTTTATGTACAGAAATCGGGGGTATGCATTGGTTCGCGGGTGGCTCCCATCATCAGTGACATAGTTCTAGGCTATATTGACAGGCAACTGGAATGTCACCTGGCTAAATTGTCTAGTGGCGTTTTCCGATATGTTGACGATTTCATTATATTTATTAATAGTGACATTCACCCCACGGGTGTAGATGAAATTCTAATGCTATTCAGACAGCACGGTATGGGCCTCAACTTCACTTTTGAGCTCCCTAAAAATCATCAACTACAATTTCTGGACCTACGATTAACCTTTCGTAAAAGTCATATGTGCTGGAAGTATGATCCCAGATCGGTCAAGCCCATTTTGAATTACAATTCCGGTCATTCTATAACGAAGACAGTCTTAAATGCTGCACTGAAGAAGTCGTGTATACATATGACCAAGATTGCCTTTGATCATCAAGTTACTCGTTTAAAGGACTCTGGTTACCCAAATGTGCTCATTTCTTCTGTGTGTAAAAGTATGCTTCTTGGCATCAAAAACATAAGTAACAAAGGCAGAAAAACTAAGTCAGATGAAAAAAGAAAAAACGCGGTAGTTCCTTATGTGCACAAAATGACGCATGGGCTAAAGAACGTAGGTTCTAGGTACGGTATTGATGTTTGGTTTTCCGCGAAACGTAAGATAGGGCGCATATGTCCGATTATTGACAATATGCTCAAAGATAAGCAGGCAAAAGGGAAATGCACTGTTAAACATGTGAACAGCTACATCAAATGTGTTAAACACGTTGTGTATGCAATACCGTTATCTTGTGGTAATGAGTATGTGGGCCAAACAAAACGCTGTGTAAACGTACGACTTAGGGAGCATGAGCTCTCTCTTCAAGGGGTTGAACCACGTCATCTTCCGGTACATTGTAACTCATGTGGGTGTCGCCCCCTTTTTGACAAGACTTCTATCATCTTTAAACACACTAACCAGTTGACAAGAGAAATCGCTGAGGGATACAATATAACGATTAGGGGCACGGGATGCATCAGTAAACCATCGATCGCTCTTCATGACAAGGAATTTCATTACTTCTGCAACTTTTGATTATGCCTAGTTTGTCGCCACGGCCTTGATGTATCACTGTGTCTTGCGCAAGTCATGGTTCTTTGAAATTTTTTGTATATATATTAGACGATCCTTCAATAAAATATCAGTTGAGAGTCAGCGCCGTGTTGTCGTTTTTCCTTCCTTTTGTCCCTGTATTGTTTGCGCTGTTACGATTCTTAAGACGTTGAAAGTGCTCGTTCCAGAGACGACGTGTTTCAGTGGTCGAACAGGAGTGGGAGAGCCGTCATCCAATGGTCGAACAGGAGCAGTTTCCCTGCGCCGAGAGCAGCCGGGAGCAGTCCGGACTGCTCTCGCCTGAAAAGTGGAGTACGGAGGAAGTCGCGTGACTTAAACCGTCATATCCTCCTCATTCCTTTTCATTTTGCTTCAGCCGGCGCGCGCGGCGGTAATGGCGGCAGCCAAGCGTAGTTGGTGTTTTGGCACCGCTGTTTTTGACGTCGGTGATACGAGCGAGCTTCGCAGCGATTTAGCGACAGATCCTGGCATTTCTAGTCCGCCTTGCTTCTCGTTGGATGCGAGGGGGACAGCGGTAGCAAAGCGTCTTCGCCTTGATGAAGTGCTTGAGACGCTCGACGGTGACAGCAGCGAAAGCTGCTGGAGCTCAACTTCAGATTCAAGTTGCAGTTTCAGATGATCTTCGCAGGCGGAAACATTGTGGGATGCGTCGGCGCTGCACAAAAGTATGTAGTACGTGGCCGCAAATGGTGACAGCGTTACGCCCGACAGATTACAAGACGAACACCTCGTGTTTTGCCGCTCTCCTGCAGAGAATGGTCGATTGCTTGAGTCACATGGTACATTTCTCCTCATTTCTCCGAATGCACGCCGTGGCTGGTCGAGTGTCCCTGCGCTGTCACCCGACTCCGCACTACGCGGCGCCCTGCTAAGAGGGACTTTAGTTCTCCCAATGGAATACGCCATAAGGCTGGTGCGTCCGTGCCCTCCGCCAGCCTTTGAGTGTCATAGCTTAATTATACGCGCCGCGAATTCAAGTGGCAAGGACGGAGCGGATTATTTAGCTTACTGAGGGTTTGTTGGAGGTCAGGATGTTGGCATTCGATCGTAAACGTGTTATTTACAACCATTCGCAACAAGATCTTGCGACACGCCCTTGACAAATGTAGTGCACGCGATACATTCGGGATCGTCATGGTACAGCGTTAGCGCTCGTTTAGATATTTATAAAAATAGTTATCGAAACAGGAAAAAGAATCTGCCGTCACTGAATTTGTATATATTGTCACGTAGTAGTTGTGGTGAAGAAAACAGTCGCAAAACTGTGAATCAGGAAACGGACTTTTTATTGGGCCAATCTGGGCCCACAAAAGCAAGTTGCACTCGAAGCAAACGATAGCGGCGAACACAGTCGGCGATCGTCGAAATCTGATCAGCAGCGAAACGCGTCGGTTTTTCTACGTGAGTCATCGAAGGTTCCAGAGGTTCCACCCTGGTTCCCTCGTGTCTTCCAGAAAGTACTAGGCAGGTCGCGTCGCTCATACAATCAGATTACATAAGCGTCGGTGACAACAGACAACGGACACAAGCATGGACAACGTTCGAGTAAGTTCTGATACATGCAGGCACGTCCTGTGCCGAGCGATAGATAATGTTAACCATTTGTTAGCCGATAAAAAGCAGTTACCGGTGAAAGATAAAAAGTGCACGTGTCAATACATAGCTTGCACGTGACGTCACATCCGTGGGCTCGCTGCCGCGGCCGCCATGCTTGCGAACCGCTTGTTGCTAGTCTGACGCGCGCGCTGCGAGAATCCGTCGAGCAGTTGTTTTCTCTGCGTCGTGACATGCTTCTATTCGTCTTTTCCGTGGACAAGCCAGCATTTCCAACTGCACGGCCCTTTTGCGAGGACTACTTCACACAGTTGATTGGATCTGCGCGTGTACGGTACAAAGAAAAAAACCAACTGTGCGAGAACGTCGATCCCTACACACTGCGCCTGGGTTGGGTGAACTTTGGTCGCTTTCTGTTTTAAATTGGAGTTGCAGTTACGCTGCGAACGTTTTCGGCACCGCGTCGACGTCGCGGTACCAGTGGAGTTTCAACGCGGTACACGGCACGAGTGTTTGCAGTAGCGCGCGTGTCACGGATTTCGGTGGACTAAAGACAGACAGGGACAAGTCGTACGTTTAGGACAAACATTTATAATTGAAAAAACTAACGGCAAAGACAACAGCACGAAACAAACAATATACAGCACGAGTAAATTCTAGAAATTTCCCAGAGTCCTCAGATTTCAAAATTCATAAGTCCAAATATTTACATTAAGTCCCTCGACGTGGCCACGTCACCTCGTCGTCGCGGCTTCCGGCGACTCGTCGTTGGGCCCGCCGATGCGTCGTAGACTCGAAGTCGCTGTGTCCGACGTTCGGTCCACGGTTGGCCTGGTTCGGGGGTCAAGACGGTGGGGTGACCGAGGCACCTGGATCGCCCGATCAACTCCGCTAGCCTGCGGATCGTAGCCGCAGGGAATCCGGGAAGCGGTGCCGTCAGCCTGTAGCTGCGGCTTCCGGTGGGACGTCCACTCAGCTCGCGGGTCGTGGCCGCGGCAGCTGAAGAACAGCTTCCATCGGGTTGCCGCCGTCTCCGTGATCCAACCGTCCTTTCCGGCCTCCAGCTCCTTCTGCCCCTCGTCGTCCCAGAGCGTAGCTGGGCTGCTCTCTTTTGCTACGTGTCCCTTCTCCCGTTGGCCACGTAGCTGCGCGTGCACTTTTGCGCTTCTTCTTCTACTTTTCATATTGCATTCCTTTTATTCAGCCGCTCTTATTTTCTAACTTCTTTTTTCTTTATTTCTGCCACCAACTCCTCGTGTCTTCTTGTTCTCTTCTTATCTTCTGCTTTTTCTTCTTCTTTCTTTCTTCATTTTGTGGCTCATGACAGGGGCGGCAGCTTCTACTCTGCCAACAACTACGCTTGTGCTTTGCCCCGCTGTGGCGGTCACCCGCACAGTCTCTTAAAAGCGATCTCCACACGGCTCTGACCTTTGTATGCGCCGTGCATTCGCCGCTCAGTTTCTGTTGAAGCGATAGACCGCATGAACCTTCACCCGCTGCGGTGGCTGCACTTGCTGCCAGCGTTTTGACAGTCGTCTGCGGTCATTCAGTGTGATCTATTCATGTTTGCTTGTGCACGCTCACACCACGCGTGTTAATTCAGTTAGTAAGCGAATGTGTCCAAGTTTATGCAGCCGATAAAACTACTATCCCTACTCCGAATAGCTCTCTACTAATTTGCTATCGCAATTGATGCTTGGCTTTTCGGGAGAAGCTGCGACATTTTTATGATAAGAAGAGCAATTTAGATTTTATTTTTTTCGCGTTTAATTACAATTTGGAACTTATTCTATCAGCAGCAGTCAACCTGTTGCTCTTGGTTTTGAGTAACCAACTTTACGTACCTTCATCCAGCCAAGTCAATCCGTGTTAGGCCTATGAGCCATGAAATCGACAATTGAATCCGGAATCAGCGGGGTCTAATGAATCAATCTTCCTTAGACACGTTAGTTTAGAGAAAGCGATAACCGCAGTCACATCTCCTAGCCTACGAACTTCATGCGTTACCACGAATCGACCCTAGTTTGGTGCTCGGTTAGAGCCGTCGCTTCGGCGGGTGCCGCCATGTTTGTCGACGTAAAGCTTTTGGGGCAGCTTTTGGGGCTCCCACTAAACTGGTGAAATAGCGTGCCCGACGCAAAACCCAAAGACATTTGCGTATCGCACATGCGCAGTGGCTTCGACGCTATTTATTTGGGGCCCCAAAACGTTCGGAGCCCCTATTCTAAATCTCTCCAATTGCTGGGGTTTTACGTGCCAAAACCACGATATGATTGGGAGGCATGAGGCAGGGGGGGACTCCGGGTTAATGTTGGCCACCTCAGGTTCTTTAACGTACACCTGAATCTAAGTACACGGATGTTCCTGCATTTCGCCTTGATCGAAATGCCGCCGCCGTGGCCGGAAATCAAACCCGCGTCCTCGAGCCAGCAGCGTGACACCTCACAAACTAAGCTAACATGGTGGGTGAAGTTCGTGGGACATGGTGCACTGATATCATCGTGGCAAGCATGTTTCGATAATGAATATCTGCATCTGTGACGTTACAGGCAAACCATCTAGAAGTAAAAGCACCAGAACTCACCTTTGGCTTGGGGTCTTGCTCCTATTCTTTTTTATACGTTCTCGCACACTTGGCCCACTCCCCCTGTTTGGATTCTCCTCTCTGAGGAGGATGCGATCTCAGGTCCAACCTATCTAAATGAATCTCGAATGTAAGCATGAACAAAAATTCATCTAGCAAGAGAAGGAGAATGGCTCGTTTGCTGAGTGATCCGGGCTAAGCTGCGCTTTTAGGGCACTGTAGCTCCGCCTTCACTGGCTCTGCGTCATGATGGGATGTCGTGTCGTCTACATCCGGTTGTCTTTGAGCCAGCTCGCGAAGCCTCTCCCACCTCTCCGCCAGCCGCTTGGCAGACGATCCTGAGCAAGAGCTATCGAAGCAGCGTGCGTTGCGAGCATTCTGTTGCAGCGCGAAGCGTGTCCGGTATTCCGGTAACCACAGGCGAACTGGGCGTTTTGACGGATGGGCGGAGGAATGAAGTCCCTCCATTCTACTATTGCTGTGATGAAGGAGCTTTAGCATAGACGTACGTGAACGGCCTGATGGATGGATGAATGAGGCTGAACCCTTTAAATCGGGTGATGGCACACGCCACCAAGCCGTGACTATTAGCATATTTTGTACTTTGTGGAGGGTAAAATTTCACCCTTGCCTTGATTTTAGCCAACAATCAGATAACCTCCGTTTAGTTATTTCTACCCACTGAATGTCTATTTTGCCTCCACTGTCTCTAAACCACAATGGTTTGAAAAAATCAGCCCCGTTGCTTTGCACTGTAGGGTTAATTAAGCCCTTTACAGAAAAGTATGAGGTGTTCAGCTGTTTCTCTTCCTCTCCACATGCACCGCACAACGTGGTTATACCTTGGTCATTGACTCGGTACATCTTAGTCCGCAATACTCCCGTCCTGGCTTCAAACAACAAAGAGCTTCCCCTAGAATTATCATAGATATTTTCTTTGGCAATTTCTTGATTGAATGTTTTGTATATTCCCAGTGCTGGATTTCGTTTGCACCCCTGTTTTCCACAGACCCCTCTCTGTTTCTTTAACCATTTTCTTAACCACTGTTTATTGGTTTGACCCTCCTGCAGTTCAAATATTTGATTGACAATGTTATGGTCAGCTTTCTCCATTTTGTGTCAACATTTATCATGTACAAATAACTGAAAACTCTCCTTGCCCACCGCTTTTCTGCCATTCCTCTCAATTGCTCCTCAAATTCTATCTTGCTGCTGGCTTCCCTGCCCTCGAATGACGTCCATCCCATGTCACCCTGTACCCCCTGATTTGGTGTATTTCCGTGTGCTCCCAGAGCCAGTCTACCTACCCCTCGCTGCTTAACTTCCAACCTTGCTCGAACCTCTGATCTCATGCACAGGACCGCATTCCCGAAAGTCAAACTAGGGACCATCACCCCTTTCCAAATCCCTCTCACCACTTCGTACCTATTGTAATTCCACAGTGCCCTATTTTTCATCACAGCTGCATTTCTGCTACCTTTAGCCGTCACATATTTTTCATGTTCCGTTAGGCACTCAGCCCCATTGTTTATCCACACTCCAAGATATTTGTACTTATCCACTACCTCCAGCGTAATCTCCTGTATCCTATGCCCGCTGCCCTGGTTATCATTAAAAATCATGACTGCCGATTTTTACTAAACTTCAAACCTAAGCTATCTCCCTCTTTACCACAGATGTCCATCTGATACCGACAAGCAGCGCTGCAGCCACTCCGCTCGCGTGTTTGCCTTGCAGAGGGACACGATGTTGTAGCTTGACATGTCCCCAGTCGCTGTGTTTGCAGCCCACAACGCAGGTGCGGATCGTGGTGCTTGGGAAAGACAGATCAAGACCAGCACAGACCGCGCAGCTCGCGTCAACACGCAGCACATTGTAACACAAATAGACGACACTTGCTGTGTGCTGGAAGTGCTTGAGTGTAGTGATAAATTGTCCTTGTGCATTATCTTTCTGTTACTTTCTTTTTTATAAAAACAAATTAACTAAGATTCCAGCTGTTATGAAGAACATTTGTTCATCATAAGGTTGCAAACATCGATGACGCGCCCTGGGCAGTGTAGTAGCTGGTAGTAGTGTAGTAGCTAGTGTAGTAGCAAGGGCCATACCTTGCCCTTGCGCCATAAAACACCACACATCATCATCATCATGTCGTGGTCTAGGAGTCCGACGTCAAACTGTGGGTCGCTGTCTAGCTTACGCCGCTGGTGCATCTCTTAACGGGTAGCTGGCCTACGCTACCGGGGCGTCACACGGAGGCTAATCGGGCCTACACCGTGCTCTGCTCCTTGTCTGAGCAGAGTTGACGAGGGTTGCTTCGTTAGCGAAGAGCACGAGGTCGAGAGGTAGGGTAAACGGAACAGGGGGTTTATTTACATGGAAGAGGCAAACTTATTTACAGAACAAGGAGATCATCATCGTACTGGCCGGAGTGCAGAGTGCAGTACATCGTAGCATGTCAGCGCTACTACATCTCAACAGACTACATCGTTCTCGGAGAGCACCATCTACATGTTAGAGTAGAAGGGACAGCCCTAAGCTACATCTCTCTCGGAGAGCACTCTAGATGAGCCGCAAACGTCTGCTTAAATCCCCTCTGTCCTCCCTAGATCCTCAGGCCAGGGAAACCTGCGGGCACACCTTCGTCCAACCGGAACGTCCAAAGTCGCCAAAGGCTCTGCTTTGAGAGCGAGGGTAACACGTAATCACTCCGGCGTTATTCCCCGAACACACCTGGAAAGGTAGCCTCGGGCACACACGGCTCACTGTCACAGAGAACGGAGGGGTGCTCGTAGACGGGAGGTGTCACGCTTGACCCAATCTGGCGCGTCTTCATTCCTGGGATGGCCCAGCCATTAGTTGGTGTGTCCATGGAACTGCCTTGGCAGCTAGCTGCGGCTGTGGGGAAACTTTGCACGCACTTTCCCAGGCATTCCTTGGTCCCAGTGTCATGGTCGGCAGCCGGGTGACATCCATCAGCCCCATAGCCGTCAAACATGTCTCGTCTGGGTGTCGTCGCTGGTCTATCCGATGCGACGTATTGTGGGCCTCACCAAGCTGATTCGTCTCAGGAAAACAGAAGTGACTCGAAGGTCGCTTCCCCCGCTGGCCGATTGTAACAGCAATTGATGTTATATCAGTTTCATAACACTGATAATGACACCAGGTTGCGTGGAGATGAGCAAAGTGGCACCATGCGTACGCATACTTAGACAACTCCCAGAAGAGTTTCTGCGTGACTTTTTTATTTCTCCTGGCTGTCACAGATCACTTCACAAAATGGGTTGAACTTTTTCCTCATTGGAAGTTAGAGGCACGTGCAATCAGGGACAAGTTGACCGAGGTCTTTAACCGCTTCGGCTTACTTCAGCTTACTTCGTCTTATTTCGGCAACACTTTGGTCGTGAAGTAGGACAATGCGTCCTACTTCACGGCCAGGGTTTTCGTAGATACGTGTGCCGCCTTTGACATCAAGCACCACAAGACAGCCACGTTTCACTACACAGGCCAACCCGACAGAGTGGATTAATCGGAACCTCAAGCCCTTGCTCGCAGCCTTTGCCTGGCAACACAGGGATTAGGATGTCTGTCTTCACGAGATAAGCTTCACCTTGCGGTCCACAGTCAACCATTCGACTGGGTACACACCCGCTTTCCTCAACTTCAGGAGTGAGCTTCCAAACCCCACGGACCATGTTCTGCGGGCCGGCAGCAGGGCGGGCGCCACGAAAGCTGGCCTTTCCTGCTACGCGCTGGAACTGCGCTCACGGATGGACGCGGCCCTCAACCTGGCCCGTTCCAACCTGGCAAAAGCGCGAGCTGGACAACAGGCCCAATACGGCCGGTCACATCGGGATGTGCACTACGGTGTCGGTTATCTCGTCCTCAGATGCAACCATGTTTTGAGTGATGCTGCCAAAGGCATCTCTGCCTCCCTGTCGGCCAAATGGTTGGGCCCGTACAGAGTGGAGACCAAAATGTCTGCTGGTAAAAAAAGCCAGCTGGTAAACAAGCTGGCTGACTTCCAAGGGAGACCAGTCGGGGGTCCAGTTCACGTCTCGGATCTTGAACCTTTTGTTGCCAGGAGCAGCGAATGAAGGGGAAGGGAGAGGCGGTCAACAAACCGCAGGCCATCTGTGACATGGCTGGCCCAAGTGCCAACCGGCGGAAACGCACCTAGGCAACCTTTCTCCCACCAGCTGGTAGCCGGACTTTATTCCTTACCATGCCAGTTAACGGAGAAATGCAGCTACGGTGTAAGGGTGCACATCGAAGCGGTAACAGGCCTATGTGACCTAGTATACGCTCTTGGCCGGTATTTTGTAGCGATGCCTTTCCGGTGCTAATGCCTTTTTGCGCGTATCGCGCTTTGTCAGTGGTCAGAGTGACGGTCCACTCGCGTTATCAATGGAATTAGCCGGCCGTGAACGGTGGATGATAAGACTGGTATAGAATGATTCATAAGGCATCGCTACAAAATACCGGCCCTTATGTGTTGCCCAAGCCTCAGCCTGGCAAACGCCCCTTTTCTTGGGCGAGTAGCCGGGCTGGCACCTTTCTTAGCACGCTGGCTATGCCGGGTGGCTTTCCTGTCCTTTTTCTTGCGTCGTCCAGTCTTCTCTCTGCAGCTGGTTCCACTGTGCTGCCAGTCTGTTACTGACCACGAGGCCTGTTGTCCCCAGTCGCCACGGCTGACTCTGGCCTTGGAGGCCATGAACACGTGCCAGCCGTGCCTCCTGCTGCCTAAGCTGCCGCTAACTGTGGCTGGCCTGCCCATTCCAATCGCTGGCCTCTGGCCGAGGAGGGTCACTCTGGCTACCGCCTGCTAACTTTTATCCCGGTCTGCCGTTCCTGTCAGCGTCCAGTGACTTTTATGGTGGCTGCTGCGCCAAAATCGCAGCCATGCTTCGCTTCCTGGCAGCTCCTGTCCTGCAGCTCCTGTCCGGCAGACCCCAAGCGTTGCTGGCTGACCCATAGTGCTGCCCCGCCCGTCCTTCCTGTGCTGCCAACCCTTGCTACTGGCAGTGAGCCCTTCCTGGTTTGCGGGACTTTGATGGCCAAGGCAGGCCCCTGGCTCCGCATCATGAGAAGCGACATTTTTGCCTCTTCGAACTGCTGTGGCACCTTCTTCCTGTTGGTCCTGATGAAGACGGCACCTTCTTGGACTTTGCCCCGTTGGCTGAGTCAACCTTGCTACTTGGCCGCGGTCAGCCTCCTTTGCAGGCTGGCCTTTGGTCTTAAGGACGGGGAGAATGTGCGGATCGAAGTGCTTTCCCGCACATCATCCCCCAGCTCGCACACTGTGCTTAGCTCGATCTCAAGGAACCGCCGCCGCAATGACAACATGGCGGACATGGCTAGCGCGCCGGAGCTAATTTCCCATGCAAACCGTGCTTCTTCCTCCCGGTGTCAAGTCACCGTGCGAGCGTACGTCACCGGGACGCACCCTGATTGGCCTCTTGAGTGGCGGCCCCCGGGCGCCCTTTCCATCCGAGCTCTCTTCCGCTGAGTGCTTCTTCGCCGCGGCAGATGCTTACAGGCCCGCAATGAGTTGGTTGCGTCAGTTGGGTGGTCCAACCAGTAAAGACTGCCAGATGGGCAGCACCTGTCGTTCCAGTGCTAAAACAAGATGGGCAGTTGCGCATATTCGGCGATTTCAAGTTGACTGTAAATCTCATAGCACTCGTGGAAACTTCCGGCGAAACTGCAGCCTCTTTTCTTTTTTTATTGCGGGTCCGAGTATAAGCACTGCTGCGCATGACTTCTATTCATTCCGATTTCGAGTGAATCCGGCTTGGCCTCATTTCAGTTATTGAGTGAACTATATATATTTATGACCTCTGCATACTAGTGGCAATATTTCCATTCCTAATAAATGTCAATTATTAGAACAAGTTTTTTTTTTTCTTGAGTCATTAGCATTGACTACTAGAAAGAGAAGCAATATTGAGACACATTTATTTATTATTTACAAATACTGCCATCTTGCATAAGCAAGACATAGCCAGGGTGTGTACATAAGTTTAGAAAACAAAAAAAGATTAGCAAACATAACTGGGCAGTTGAAGAACAAATTGATCAAGAGGCAATTCACGCAAGGATGCTGCAAGGTTCAATGGTGTGAGGGAAGAAGGAAAACCTAAAACAATCCAGAGATTGCTTAAAGGGAACAAAGTTCAAGGTCCACCGGGTACGGGATGCTGTACAACTTGTGAAAACAGTAGGGGATATAATTGTTGACCAACTATTTTATGCGGGAGAATAATGCGCTTGCACTTATGTCTGATTGCTAGTGGTGGCACTGATAGCTCGGCTGCATAAAAAGAAGGCGAGAAAGGGCCGTCATAGCGGCGAAAAATCAATCGAGCTGCTTTCTTTTGCACCGATTCGAAGTTTATGTACACCCGTGAGCAAAAGTGTACAGACCAGGGGTTGTGCGATAAGGCCGATTTTTTTCCTCTGCCTGTGAACGCAACTCGAAATTGAGGACTGCAGTCCTAACTTGGCATTGCGAACTTTTCAGTGTACTCGTCAATTCCAGTTTATGCTTGTTAATAACGAAAAAATTCAGTTTTTTTCGTCGACCCTGTGGTCCATGTGTACATTGCAAACATTTTGAGGGGACCAGACAGTGGATGTGTATTCAAGTATTGGTCTGGCCAAGCTTTTGTAGGCGGTCAGTTTGCATTCCTTAGCGCTCTTAAGGGTTTATCTTAAGTAGCCTAACTTTCGATATGCTTTCGTGCACATCATGTCTATGTGTCTGTGCCACTTCAAATTAGCCATAAAGGTTACTTCTAAGCATTTATATTCATTAGTACTGGCCAGGATATTAGTTATAACCATACGTGAAGCTTAGAGGTTGTTTGTTACTTGTAAATGTCATCGGATACAGTTTTCTTGAAAATAATAGTCGCCTGCCATTTCCTGCTCCAGTCACAGAAGAGTGAAAATGCCTTGTTTAGTTTCTGTTGATCAGTTGGGTTAGATACACTGGTATAAAGCACACAATCATCGGCGTATAATCTTATTTTAATAGAAGAGTTAGCAATGGCTTCAAGAACACCATTAATATAAATAAGAAACAATAGTGGTCCCAGGACCGAGCCTTGTGAGACCCACGAAGTCACATTGATTGTGGCCAACTGTGAATGATTAAAGTCAGTGTACCGAGACCTTGAACGTAAATAATCCGTTAACCAGGCAAAGAGTTATCTTGTTTAATGAATAATCAGAGTTTATAGAGAAGCTTACTGTGACATATTGTATCAAATGCTTTTGAGTAGTCTATGAATATTGCGTCCATCTGGTCCTTAAATTTAATGCCGAAGCAATGTCGTGGGTGAATTCAATTATAGTTGCGATTCGGTAGAAAAGCCTGACCGAAAGCCGTGTAGTGCCTGAGGTAGAAGTTATCTTCGGTTAAGTACTCCGCGATACATTTGTGAATTATATACTCTAACAATTCACAGCAGGATGATATCAAGGATATTGGCCTTTAGTTTGTTATGACATGCCTGTTGCTGTCTTTATGAATTGTAATGATTTGAGCATTTTTCCAGAGTTAAAGTACAGTTGATGTTTCCAATGACTGCTTAAAAATTACTGTTAGATATTGCGAGCTCCACTCGGAATATCGTTTTAAGAACATATTTGGAATACAGTCTGGACCTTCACTCTTTGTTGTGTCTAAATTAAGCAATAGGTTGTGCACACCGGAAGTGGCTATCTCTATGGTTGGGAATGGGGCTAATATTGCGGTTGTATTAAAAGGGGGAGTGGTTCCATTGTCCAAAAGGAAGACATACTTCCTTTTCGCTGAAGGCCTGAGAAATGATTGAAGAATCAGAGCAAGGGGACACCATTGAGAATAAATGAAGAGGGTTTCTGATCAGAAGGAACAATTGCTTTCCAAAATGTGGCTGGATTTTCTTTCATGAAAGTGACCAGAGTATTGTTGAAGTAAAAGTGTTTCGCCTCAGTGATTTTAGCATTTAGTGTAGCTTTTAGGGACGTCAGTAGGCAGGTTCCATCGGGAGAAGGAAAGCTATGGGGCTTCCGGTGCCTTAAATACGGCAAATGAGCTGAGTAATTTCTTGCGTGTACCAAGGTTTTCGACCGTTGCGCTTTATGCACCCGTAGGGGACATAATGATGTGTGCAATGTTTTACTGTGCCACAAAACATTGCCAGCAGTCTGTCAACTTCCTAAGAATTACTGCATGATAAGAAGTCGTTAAATGATGAAGCAAGCATGTCAATAATAGAGTTGTCATTTCACGGGAAAAATCAAGAACGTTTTTATAGGATGGCTTCTCAGGTGCGCATGCGACAAGTGCAGTCAAAGCAGCTTTGTGATTGGATAGTCCATCAACGACACTGCAGCTATAACCATTTTGTGCTAGCGTTGCGTCTATGAATATGAGGTCCAGGATAGAGGCTTCGCGGGTGGGTGTGTTCACGGATTGAGGCAAGTAAAAAAATGTGCTGGGCTAATGAGCAAATTGCATAATGCCTTATCACGTCCAGTTGGAGACAGTGATCAGCACAACAACTAGCAGTTAAGTCTATTTTCGTGAATGTGATTATTCATTGCACTGAAGACATCACTATCAGTGTGGGGGTAGCGCGGTAAATGGCACCAACAGCAACAACAGGATCATGAAGCCTTATTTTAGACCAGACTGATTCCAGGGGCAATAAATCTGGTAGTATGGTGAACTCAAGATGATTTCTAATAAATAGGGCTACACCACCTCCTCGTCCAGTGGTTCTATCTTGGCACAATACGGCGTAACCTGGCGGAAGAAACTCAGCATCAAGAATGGAGTCATTCAGCCAAGTTTCTGACATATCATTGACGTGCATTTCACACACCGCTGATAAGAGACTCTGCCGAAGGGGTCACTGATGTCTGCAGGTTTTTTCAGGGTCAAAAACGCATGCAAAGCAATTTGAAGCGAGGTGGACATAGAGCAACATATTCATTCTCTACGCATAGGCTATTGATACCATTAGAAATAATTGTTAGTTGGCTACCTCCTTCTCTTTAAAAAATATAATAAACTTTGTCGTGTGCATATATTTAAATATATTGTGTCTGTGCATGGTGTTCACAGTGGAAATAAAAAAAATGAAGTGAAAAAATATGGAGGAGGTAGCCGCCGCTGGGGCTTTTAATGTGCTTGTCCTCCTATTATCAGGATTTGCGGAAATAAAGTGAAAGTATGAATTAAAAGCCGTGGACGTCCGCACCAACAATTATGCAGTAAGCTTTAGGCCACAATAACATCTTAAGTCACCTGAAAATAACATCTTAAGTGAAAAGAAACCTCAAATGATCTGGGTGACAGAACTCTGGTAATGACACTTTAGGGAGGGGGAGTAGGTCTCAGCACCCCCCCAGTCAGTGCCTATGTTGTGATGCCACCTTTCGGCAGCTGAGGAAAGCAGCCGTTCCGGGAGGGTTGCCGTGTGTTCCAGAAAAGCGGCCAAGATAAAGTGTCCAGTGAAAAGCGACTTATGCTTCGAGTTGAAGTGGTCCGCAGTGTCCCCTGTCGTTGCTCCCATGTCACAATTTTACTCTTTGGACATTCTAATTGTAATGAAGCGAAGGAGGCCGTCCTTCCGAACGCCTGGTTTACTTGTTCGCTTTTTTCCTCCTCGTTCTTTATTTCTCATTCCTCTCACTGCCTTTCATCTTTACACAATGTTTATTTTTGTACTTGCTTCTTAGATGAAAACGCTGTAAACTGTTCATATTTTTTTGTCAGGTATGAAGAAAAGGGCAAGCTTATGGCTCAACCAATCTCAATGAACACCATATTGCCATATCCGCTGTCAAAAATAACCATTGCATGCTGCTCTGGTCCGTGAAATCATGTGCATTTTTGGCTGAAATAAATACCTAATACTCTAAAGTGTGCTCTGTCGTGGCAGTTGAGGCATCGCCATTACCTATACTTGCAAAGACCAGATGAAAAATGCATGCTTAATCTGCGTTGTAGGGTGGTATGTCGTTACTCGAAAGAGCGTTCCGCAGGTACCACAGAACTTTGTCAATTTGTCGCATCTCGACTGTTTACTCCATGACTTGGACATTTTTCCAGCATGTTTATGCAAGCATATATGTAGACTGTATTATCATAATCATCAGCCTATTTTATGTCCACTGTATAATCTGTAGACTGTATAATGTCTACGGCTGTAATGTATAACGGCTCTCCTTGGAAGGCGCACATGGCTGCCTCACTCGCCTGACACTCTCTCAATTATATCGTGGTTGTGGCACATAAAACCCCATTAGTATTTGATTTAACATTGCTCATGCGTCTTGTACATTATTTGTGCCCATTTTGAACACATTTGAAACGTTTGAGATAGGTGTATGTTTTCATTTACGCTTCTTGTTCATGTCTTGTAGCGTGTGTAGCCTCAATGCAAAGCCGATGAAAGTTGTTCTCTTTGTGTTAACTAATCCTTTCCTTTCCTGTTGCAGCAAAGGTGTGTGAGCATCCCGTGTCCGGAGAAACAGTGGCGGCGCCAGACCCACCTCCAAGCCGTCCCGGGGCCTCCCCCGGTGAGTGTATTTCGTGTTGTTGATAAGCATATTTGCTTCGTGTGACATTCAGCGTGGTGACGTGCTAAGTAAGTGTCCATAAAGTGGCGTGAGTATCGTCCGTGGCATGTGAGGCAGACGACGGTGCGATCTATGCCTTGTGCCGCGCTTTCAAGACAATAGTTGGTGTCCAAATCCACACTAGCTTCTCTGGCGCCTATAACGTAAGCGAGGGATGCTCGTTTCTGGGGATGGGGGGCAGTCAAGGGTTGTAGTTTCTGTAGTTCGGTGTTTCTTATTGCTAAAGGGTGGATTATTTGAATGAAGTAACTTGGGTAGCCATTGCTTCCGAGTTTGTTGAGGACTATTCTTTTTTTTTTATTTCTGTCCAATTCCAACATGCAATGAGTTTCAGCTCTTTTTTAATAAAGTATTTATAACTGACGCCTTGTGGCTTGCCAGGTGGTTTGAATTGAAGTAGAGGTAAGTCTGTATGGGTTGGTTTACAGTAAACAGAACATTGTAGAGAGTCACCTGTTTGGTTTACTTGTACTTCAAGGAGTGGGAAGGATCTGCACTCACACGTGAACTATGTGTCAGGTTCTATGGTGTTTAGGTGGCTGAGAAGGTTGACTTGTGATGTCTTTACAATGCCAAAGCAGTCATCCACACACTTATGGCGTAACTTTTTAGTACTTTTGGTCTTGGTTTTTGTAATTTCGATTTAAGGTCATACGTACTGAGAGCTCTTTCCTCAAATTTTCCATACTTGTGTGTTGGCCATGGTGACTGAAACCAAGGGCCCTGCAATATGTAGGGGTCTCTGCTTTCATGTGCATTGCAGGGGCATGAACGGAGAAGGCACAACCATGGATAACTACCGGGCTTCTATGCACACGTGGAACCCACCGGTGGTGATCAAACAGGAACCAGAGTATGACCTGTATGGAGACACAGCACAGGTCAGCAAGCACATGTACCATGATGAGCTCCTCGTGTTTTGTAAAACATGTTGGTAATGTCTTGGTGAGGGCTAGTTGGTTCATCTTTAGAACTATGCTCAAACAGCACGACTGAAACGGGGACTCACTGAGAAAGAGAAATACCACAAAACAAGCGCTTGTTCTGTGGTATTTGTTTCTCTGTGTGACCTTGTTTGAGCCATGCTATTTGAACATAGTTCTATGAACCAAGTGCGATGGTTTGCATGTTTTACACTTATGACACTCTGTCACCTTCTACTTGGGAGCCGGAGGGTTGCACACAGGCGTTACCCTCGATGGAGGAGAGATACGACTGGCAGCACAGCAAACAAGGATTCAATATGCACAAGATTGGGAAAAGCACGAGGCACACAAAACTAAAACCATTATTCAACAAAAATGTTCACTCAAACTTAAATACAAAACTTGGACTAAATACAAACTACTGAAAAATAAAGTATCTCAGTTCCGGAGCCTAGCTCCGTCTTAGAGTGTCTAAGTCAGTCCTAGTGCTGATTCATCAAAGTCTGGCCACCCTAGACTCGGCCTAACTGCGTCACAATGCAGAAATGTGGGTTCTTACGGACTGTCAGTTTGAAGTTCTTGTCGTTGAGTCTACGTCGTGCTCGTTCAGAGTGTTGCTGGTGCCGTAAGTGCTGACGATTTGCGGTTCTGTCGACCTGACCAAATGCGTGGCTGGTGCCCCGGTAGCTGCCGCTGACATGTCAATTGCCTGGTTAGGCTTCACGAAGCATTCTTCACCCTCCGTCGATCTGCATGGCGGCCCGGTGTCCTGGTGATTATCGGTTGATCGGGCTCTTGCGAAGAGGACCGGAACCACCGTGAGCAGCAGCAGCCGGTCCCAGGAGCTTCGTCCGGACGTCTCCGAGGTCTACAGCCACGCCTGGGCCTTGCAAGCATCACGAGTTTCGTGGCCGGGCTCTCCGCTCTCCCGTTGTCAGAGCATGGCTGACGAAGCGACCTTCCAGTCCAAGAGCCACGTCGATAATCCTATTTCGTCGCTTCTCCCTCGCTGATTACACCTCGGTTTGCGTGCCTCGAGCGCTCGCGCGGTTTCGAACGCTCCACGAACTTCGTCTTCTTCGTTTTCGTGTACCGCCGGCGTCCGACTCGTGACACACTCAACCTTGATTATTTTCCTAGGTTTATTAAAAAATGTAGGCACACAGGCAGAAGCCTTTAATTGCTTCAAATTTGGAAGCACTTTTACGCGAGGATAAGCACATGTGCACACTGCAAGCTTTTTTGCCCTCGCCCAAACGTATATGTGTATAACAAGGTACAAGCAACAGAAGGGATTTTGCGCTTGAAAGTTTGTCAGCACTGCTTGCTATGGCCACCCTGTTGCACTTGTTTGTTTTTTCTGTGCAGTGAAATTGTAATTTTGCTAATCATAAGTTGTAGCCAAGGCACTGTGCTCTTAGCTAAGTGATTTTCAGAATAGCATGTTTATAGCTGTATTAAGTTATAAGAAGTATCTACATGACACTGAATTCATAGACATGTGGTAGCAGATTCTGAACAGCGAAAGAGATGAACAGGTGGATCAACTGCTGGCCCAGACTGCCCGGCTAACGCTGTCTGTAATCAACACTGTGACCAACCAACAAACCAACATATTTTTTGTTACATTAAATTTTTGATATGAAGAACAGCTAACAAACAAGAAACATCAGGTTGTCATTAAAGGTAGGTACACATTACATGAACTCAAGTCAATGGCTGGCACAAGCGAAAGTAAGAATATCACCAAACACAACCATTGTGCAGAGGTAGCAGTTGTTGCCCCTGTATATGGTCATAAACCTGCTCAGTGGTGCTTATTGGGTTCATTGAATATGTGTAATGCATTTCAAGGCAGTGCACAACAGCACTGTGTGCCCCCAGATAGTCTCTACAGTGGGTTACTGTACACATTTGCAGACAGTATTTCATGAGGCTGTACAGTTGATAACACACTTTTATTGTTGTGTGGTTTAACAAGCTGCTTAGGAACTCTTTGGAAATATGCTACTATGAAAAGCAGATCATGTTAGAAAATGGATGTATTTGAGGACAAGGAATTGCAGACACATCTAATGAGATAGGCCCTGATCTTACTTACCACATGCTGAAGAGACCGCTGAGTAATAAATAGTCCTAACAGAGGCACTGTGACTAATCACCGGTAGTAACCAGACCCCATTCATTCCTTAAAAATAAAGTGGTTTTTAAAGATTAGTAATAGCACTGCATTTAGCTTGTTCGTGGATTGTGTCGTGTGGTTTAAAAGGCCCATGCACATTGTGTTTGAGCAGGTCATATAGCACTCTTTTCATACCAAGGCAAAAATATGAGACACCAGGAAAACATGTCAGCTTGATGTGCATTCAAAGGCATGCCATTTGTGAGTAAAACTGTGCTGATTGGGTTCATTGAATATGTGTAATGTAATAAGTTAATTTAAGCAAAAAAAATGTAGTGACGGTGAAAAGGGTGAAAGAGGTGGGATTGCGGGCACTGGTAACCACTTTGCAACATTTGGCACTGTAACAGAGTACCATTGAGCCCACTTATATTGAGCATCACAGTCACGCAGAATGCGTTTGTCATAGCCAAGAATTTTTGTAATAAGTGAACAAGCTGAGAATAAAGCAATGACATCATCACCAAGAGCTGGGATGCAGACGAACTGTGTCAGTGACACAATGTACTCGACCGTGATTGATGTGCTTACAGGTGATGGTATCACTTCCACAATCTCCTCACTTTCTTCGTCCAATTCAACGCTGACAGGCTAAGCCTTGCATCTCATGGACGATGCAAAATTATGACCATCATGCTATCTTTGTTCCTAATAACTGAGCATTCATGATAACTGAGGTAGCTATAGGTGAGCTCGACTGTAATTGATACCTCGCACTGTCATGAACATGAACAGACATTCCAAGGGAATATTAAATGTCTGTAGTCTGCTGCTGTAAGAAAGGGTTCATTGTTACGAGCGAGAACTTATTTTTTACTCATTCTGGACAGACCCAGAAGAGTTAAGTTAGGTATTAAAAAAGTTGGAATATCGCCCTAAAGATGAAGAATTGATAGCAATAGCAAAGTATTAGACAACTGCACCAAGTAAAGTTCATAGATTTATGAGCCGTATAAGTTGCAGTAAACATTCGTCTACTATATTTAAATTGACAAGCATGGTGTCATGTGTGCATGGGCAGACATGAAGAGGTCTCACTTGATGACCACGAACACTCGCTGTCACAGCGCTGGTGTGATGAAGAGCCCAAACAGAGGGGAGCAAACACATTGTGCTGCCTCTCACTTCAATGCAGTTCCAAAATTTGTGATTACACGACCTCCAACACTATGCATGTGGGAAAACAGCACACGTGGAGCCATGAGTAGTCTTAGCTCACCCAGCTTTTGCACCCCCTGGAGATAGCCTCCAAGATGGAGGGCATGCAAGCCATGTCATGCAAAGATGCAGCCAAGCTAGAGGCGCACTCACCTGCACCCTCTAGCGCACGCTTGCATTACAGTGTTTGTCACCAAGCAGCATAAACAAAATTTGGTCCTACTATCAGGACATCCTCAACATATTTTTTTTTATTCCTAATGACAAAGTAGAACAGGCTAGTGAGTCTGATGTTGGCCATTGTGACTCCATGTAGGTCCTGTTGGATCTTATTCTGGGAAGTCAGATTTCGAGTCTGAGTACAAGTGAGGCCAGCCAAGCCTGATTTATTATTATTATTTTTTTTTATTTATAAGTACACCACAGGTTCCAATCGGAACATTAAGTGATGGGGGAAGAAGTACAACAAAATTACATAAAGCATAAACAGGAACAAGGGAACATTATTAATGACTAAAAATTCTATACAATACTGAACACAACTTTTACAAGAAGTGAGAGTGCAAATTCTCGCGGAATGTTTCATGGTTAGTGATGGAAGCAAGGCTATCAGGAAGATTATTCCAACGCTGGCAAAGCTGAGGAATTAAAAGCTTTGGTTCTACCAAATATTCGCGTGAGGCTGAGGCGATTGTGAAGACACCTATAAGTACGTAGTGGGGTTACAAGGGGCAATTTGTTTTGTGTTGTGCCGTGAATGTATTTGTGTATCAGACATTACAGAGCGATTTTTCTACGGGTACATAATGCTTGAAGGGAATAGACTAATTTACTTCGCGTGACACTGGAATGCCGGTCTTAGTTGGATGAGATGAATCTGGCGGCTCTGTTTTGTCCTGCTTCTAACATTGAAATTAGGTAATCTTGATGAGGTGATCAGGTTGACGAGGTGAATTCAAGCTGCGGACGAACGAAGGTTACATAAGCTAATTTGCGTGTGCTAGCATGTGAGTGACTTCGGTTGCGACGTCAATAACCTAATGTTTGGGTTGCTTTAGCACATATGCTCATGATATGGGTTTTCCATGAAAGATTAGATGGGAGATTTAAGCCAAAGTACTTATATGACTGCGCCTGAGACACTGGAGAGTTGTTTATTGTGTAGGAAAAGTTAGAATTTGACTGTTTACGAGAAAGACTATTTTGCACATTGATGAGTTGAGGGTCATTAGCCAATGTACAACACCAGGAATAGGCTAGGTTAAGATTGTTTTGAAGGCAGATGTGGTCATCAAGACTTTTAATAGCTCTATATATAATGCAATCGTTGGCAAAAAGTCGCATGCAGGAGGAAATGTTAGAGGGTACCTAAGTCATTAATGTAAATTACAAAACGCAGAGGACCCAAGACACTACCCTGTGGTACATCAGAAGTCACATCAGAAAGAGAAGAAGAATTTACTACTGTTAGCTGCCTACGTAATGTCAAAAAATTTTGAAGCCAAGATAGCGTTTATGAGTCAAATCCGAGAGCAGATAATGTTGAAATGAGCCTAGACTCAGTAACGCGATCAAATGCTTTAGAGTAGTCGAAAGAAGAAGGGGAATTGAAGGGCTCGATTTTGTTAATCATAACCGCTTAAAGCCAACAAAAGTGAAGCCAAGGAAAGCATTGGGGAAATTAAGTGTGATTGAAATTGGAATGTAAAAACTAATGAAGAAAAGGGAAATGAAAGTGGACGAAAAGATAACTTGTCGCCGGCGGGAGCTGAACCCGCAACCTCCAAGTTAGTGGACGAATTGATGGCCATCGCCGTAGCATAATTGGTAGTGCAACGCACGCATAATGCAGAGGTTGCGGGTTCAACTCCTGCCGGTGACAAGTTATCTTTTCGTTCACTTTCATTTCCCTTTTCCTCATTATTTTCTACATTCCAATTTCAACTACACTTAATTTCCCCTATGCTTTCCTTGGCTTCATTGTCTGTTGGCTTTATGTGGTTATCATTAACAAAATCGAGCCCCTCGGTTCCCCTTCTTCTTTCGTTTATTCATTGTAAGGGTCTCAAATCTGGCAGCCTTGATGTCAATAGATAGCATGCGAGGGTTTATTAGCCACGTGCCTACTCTCCCAAGATGACGTGTTACTTGAAGCCATCGGGCTAAAAAGGATGTTCCACATCCACCCACCATGGTTCTGAGTGGCGCTGGTTAACACATCTAAGGCTAGATCTAGTAAACATAAATATCCAAGTTAGTGGATGAGTTGATCGCCGTCGCCGTAGCACAATTGGTAGTGCAACGCACGCGTAATGCGGAGGTTGCGGGTTCGGCTCCCGCCGGTGACAAGTTATCTTTTCGTTCACTTTCATTTCCTTTTTCCTCATTATTTTCTACATTCCAATTTCAACTACACTTAATTTCCCCTATGCTTTCCTTGGCTTCATTGTCTGTTGGCTTTATGTGGTTATTATTAACAAAATCGAGCCCCTCGGTTCCCCTTCTTCTTTCGTTTATTCATTGCAAGGGTCTTAAATCTGGCAGCCTTGATGTCAATAGATAGCATGCGAGGGTTTATTAGCCACGTGCCGGGAGACAGAAAGATAAAGAAAAATGCGCACACCTAGAGAGGGAGATAAAGAAAAGAAAAAAAAAAAACACATACACACACACACAAAGGAACTCAGGAGCGTCACAGTCGTTCAAACAGGTCGCTTGACCGGAGGAACTTCAGTAGCGCCCTCGTCGCCTTCTGCTGTGAAGACCGTATCAGTCGGCATTCTAAAATCGTCTGCTCAGAAAGCGGCCGGTCGTCGAGGCGTGCCAACTCCGTTACGAGCGACTGTCTCTGGGAGCTGTAGCGGGGACAATGACACAGGATATGTTGGAGTGTTTCCTCGCTGCCGCAAGTATCACAGGCAGCACTGTCGGCCATTCCGATGCGACAAGCAAAAGCATTCGTAAAGGATACTCCAAGCCACAGTCGGCAGAGAGCAGTTGTCTCGATTCGAGGAAGTCCAGATGGAATGCGTAGTCGGAGGGATGGGTCCAGGCGGTGCAGTCGAGTATGTTGGAAACCAGGTGTGTTCCACATGGCTCGTGTGGAATCACACGCGATTATGCGAAGCTTTGTTACTGCATCGGCTCTTGATAGCGGGATGGGTTCTTTCACAGCATTTTCGTGAGCCCTCCTCGCAGCTTCATCGGCCTGTTCGTTGCCCATGATGCCGCAGTGGCCTGGGAGCCACTGGAAAGTGATGTCATGTCCTTTTTCTGCCAGTTGGTGACAAAGGTGCCTTATTTCCAGCACTACTCTCCCAAGATGACGTGATGACGTGTTACGTGAAGCCATCGGGCTAAAAAGGTTGTTCCACATCCACCCACCATGGTTCTGAGTGGCGCGGGTTAACACACCTAAGGCTAGATCTAGTAAACATAAATATCCAAGTTAGTGGATGAGTTGATCGCCGTCGCCATAGCACAATTGGTAGCGCAACGCACGCGTAATGCGGAGGTTGCGGGTTTGGCTCCCGCCGGTGCCAAGTTATTTTTTCGTCCACTTTCATTTCCCTTTTCTTCATTATTTTATACATTCCAATTTCAACCACACTTAATTTCCCCGATGCTTTCCTTGGCTTCATTGTCTGTTGGCTTTATGTGGATAGAGTAGTCGAGAAAGATACAATCAGTTTCGGGGAGTCAGCATGAACCCAAAGCTAAAAATGTTTTTTTCTAATTGAGTTTGAGCAGCAAGGGGGACCGACTGTCAGGCTTGTTGATCTTGCATAACCATTGAAGGGAATTAGCACTAATAAATGATGCACACACAGGAAAGAGCCGTGTGTGTGCGTCTTTTTTTACCACTAATTCCCTCGAGGAGTCCGAGTGAGTTGTGTCTAAGATGTTTGCACTCCTCAAAGCAGTGCAGTTTGGTGACCATATCCTGCTGCTGCATTTTAAGTGTGGCACATTCAAACAGGAGAGGAGTGCTGAACATTGAGCCACTTGTAGCAGCAGCTATGTACGCTTACTTCCCCTTGTCAACACTTGCTTTGTTTTTTAGTTATTACTTGTGCTTGGTCATTTGTTGAGACATGTGGGTGGTTTACAGAGGTGTGTTTGATGTCCTTAACCCCCATATTTTGCAGAGTCATCACAACCATCATCCACAGCAGCACCAGCTGCAGCATTCGCACCAACCGCAGAACCCATCGCCACAGCACCATCAGTCAGGCTCTGAATTTGTGAGGTCACCGTACTTTCAGCAGCAGTCCCAATACATGATGCCTCCGGAGAATGGCTGCCACTACCGCATGGCCGAGGTGGGCCAGCCAGAGGATGAGGAAGACAGCCCTGGCACACCCAAAAAGCGTGGCCGCAAGAAGAAAATCAAGGTGGGCGATTATTGGGCACCTTGTGCTTCCACTGTCCCTGCTAGATGCTGGGCAACACTCGCAGAAACCCATCGGATCAGAAAATAGTCGCCTTGGAGGAACTGCACTGACAGCTGTTCTCATATTGACCCATTTCTGCAATGAAATACTTGCTTAGGTCATCAGTTGCTTGCCATTATGGTTGTAGAACAGATTATGTCGACTCCCTATTTTAGGAGATGCCAAAGAACGGTTCAATTAAGTGCCTCCAAAGAAGAATAGTGATGTCCATATACTTCCTTCTACATCATCCAAAACACTTTGTCTCCATGACTGCTGTTGCATATTTACTTGCCTTAGTACCTCATTAATTTTCATAATTTCACGAAAGATAGCTTAAAATTTAAGATTGTTCAGTTTTAAAGAATACGGACTGAGAAGTTACCTCTTCTTCTGAAACACCAAAGTGTTTTAATTGCTTGATCCATTTCATGCTAAAAATTTGGTAATGATGATTTTCAGTGAGCTAAAATGATGAGTTTCAGTGAGCTAAAAGTGATCATTAATATATTTTGAAACATTTTCAGATCACACGATGTATCTTCTCGTGCGACCTTTGTACACTAAAATGCACATAGCTTTCAATCCCTTTAAAAGTTATTTTGGAAACGATTGCGTAAGATATTCATCCCGTTTTGGATGCATATGGAATTGTGCCAAAGGAGTTTAGCACTCTCAGTGCAAGAGTATTTTTTGATGTCTCGATTCCTGTGCGTGATGATCCACTGTGAGTCACCAGGGAGTCCTTTGAAACTTCCTCAAGGTGCAGAGAGATGACACCGCGACAAGTCGGATCAAAAGCAGCAAGAATATTTCCTCCTGTTGATTTCTAGCAAACATTTTTCTTGCGCTGTGCAACAAAGCCCTGCACAGCCACACAGCGAGAATAACTGTCGTGAGCCACCCATGACCTGCGTTGCAGTGAATGTGTTAAGCACCGTCAACTTTCATGAAAATTGACACAAATTTGATCTACACCATTTTGTTGTCACAGATTATGAAAAATACTCGTGAAGTGTTCCGAGTACTGCAAGCTGACACAAAAATCAAGGTTGTAGCATCAACATGCTAACCAACTGTTGCACCTTTATCTATGTGGCAAGAAAAAAAAAAGGTCTTTACGATGAAATGGTTACTTTCTCCAAAGAATGCTGCCCTCTTGCATACACTGCAAGTGAAGTGGAAGAAACAGGGACAGACGGAGGGTAGTGCAACACATGAGCAGGTCTCTGTTTTCTTGCACTTCACTTGCACTATGTCGTACCAACAAGGCCAAATTGCTAATCTTGCATATGATCTTGACATTTAAGAAAAAAAAAAGGTCTTGACGATGAGATGGTTACTTTCTCCAAAGAATGCTGCCTCTTGCATACACTGCAAGTGAAGTGGAAGAAACGGGGACAGACGGAGGGTAGTGCAGCACATGAGCAGGTCTCTGTTTTCTTGCACTTCACTTGCACTATGTCGTACCAACAAGGCCGAATTGCTAATCTTGCATATGATCTTGACATTTAAGAAAAAAAAAAGGTCTTTACGATGAGATGGTTACTTTCTCCAAAGAATGCTGCCTCTTGCATGCACTGCAACTGAAGTGCAAGAAACAGGGACAGACGGAGGGTAGTGCAACACATGATCAGGTCTCTGTTTTCTTGCACTTCACTTGCACTATGTCGTACCAACAAGGCCGAATTGCTAATCTTGCATATGATCTTGACATTTAAGAAAAAAAAAAGGTCTTTACGATGAGATGGTTACTTTCTCCAAAGAATGCTGCCTCTTGCATACACTGCAACTGAAGTGCAAGAAACAGGGACAGACGGAGGGTAGTGCAACACATGAGCAGGTCTCTGTTTTCTTGCACTTCACTTGCACTATGTCGTACCAACAAGGCCGAATTGGTAATCTTTCATATGATCTTGACATTTAAGAAAAAAAAAAAAGGTCTTTACGATGATATGGTTACTTTCTCCAAAGAATGCTGCCTCTTGCATACACTGCAAGTGAAGTGCAAGAAACAGGGACAGACAGAGGGTAGTGCAACACATGAGCAGGTCTCTGTTTTCTTGCACTTCACTTGCACTATGTCGTAGCAACAAGGCCGAATTGCTAATCTTGCATATGATCTTGACATTTAAAAAGAAAAATAGGTCTTTACGATGAGATGGTTACTTTCTCCAAAGAATGCTGCCTCTTGCATACACTGCAAGTGAAGTGCAAGAAACAGGGACAGACGGAGGGTAGTGCAACACATGAGCAGGTCTCTGTTTTCTTGCACTTCACTTGCACTATGTCATACCAACAAGGTCGAATTGCTAATCTTGCATATGATCTTGACATTTAAGAAAAAAAAATGCCCCCGGGGTTGGGGGGTTATAACACATTTGCCAGTGATAAGAATCGTCTTGAAAAGTGATTGTGTCCTTGAGCTGTCTTCAGGTCTGAGGAGAATATACTGTAACAGCAAATATGAGCAAGGTAAACTGGACAGATGTGTGTTTATTATTATTATAACAAATTTTTTGTTCGCAGCTGCTAGTACATACAAGAGAGAGATGACAAGCATGCAGACACGGATGCACAATACTATGTGGGGACCCATCAAGGAACAGTTAATTGAAAACTAAAATAATTTGGAGGCCAGGATGGTACCAAGAATAATGACTTAATAGATCAGTGCACACTGTTTTAGACAAATATATTAAGTATATCTGGACTGTTAGTTTTGAAACGTATACTTTGCCAGCAAATTTTGTCACCTTTTGCTTTTTGAGCTCTATTTTTCGGCTGGCTCTTGGGCGTATACATCTTTACAAACCTTTTTTTGTTGATTTCTTTCCATTTCCTTTTCTTTTTCTTTTTTTTTAATATGTTGTGTTGTCTTCTTGAGTATTGAACAAAATCAATATTGAACGCAAATCAACTTAGTCCTGCTCAAAAGTCATGTAGCTGCATGTCACATCAAGAATTTGTCCGTAACAGCAGTTGGTACATTGTGCTCAATGAAAATTAATTAAAAGAGCAAAGATTGTTGTGAACTTGCTTGCTCAAATTGTGTAGTTTAAAGCATTAATTCAGAGACAGCTCCCAGCAAACTCTCAACTTCAAAATAGGCAGTGCAAGCAGGTGTTTTGTGCAGGTGAATACTAATGATCGTTAGTCAAAAGAATGTGTTATTTCTCTAATATGAGGCACATCCCACAACATGAGGCTCTGGTGCAGGCCACACACCACCCACACGCTAAAAGTTAACCTTGAATTGAAGCACCTTGTGAGGCAATTGCGGAAGCAAGCTAGGTTTTGTTCCTATCAACTACCTTGGCAACCATGGTATTTCTTGCATACCTATGCAGTCTAGCTGAGCAGTGTGGTAAGTGTGGGGACGCTCTGCCATCAGGCCATCATTTAAGATCCTCTGTCACCAACACAATGCAGGCCATGGGGTCAGCTGCTGAGCCCGAGCTCTTCACAATGCACAAGCTCTCAGCCAGCAGACAAAGCAAACGATTTTGAATCTCGCAAAGGAGAATTCTAGAAGAGAAAGAAAAAAAAAGTTTGATACATTTCTGAACCTATCCTCCTTGAAAGGCCGCCGAGAATACAGGTGGTGTGTGACATTAGCTGCTTTTGAATAATGGTATCCTTGCATTCACTGAATGCAGTTCAAGACGTGCTGGTCTTTGTAGACAATAAGGAAGAAGGCCTAATGATGCTTTCCATTTATGTAGTTGTTGAGGTGCCTTTATGAGGCACTGGTGCTTTTCTGGGGCCAGTACAATTTTATTTTTTATTAATTGTAAAGAAATGTAGCTATCAACATCTTGCATTTTTTTTTCCGCTATGTTGCCGCAGATTGCAAGAATGTACAGGAAAGGAGGTACCTAAGTGATGGAACATGTTTGAGTCATAGAGTTGACATCGCATCACACACATGGTACAGTCTGTCAACTGTCAAAAATATGCATAGTTAATTGAAGATGAATGGAAGCACCTATACTTGTACTTGTATAACTTACACAAAGTGTTGGCAACATTTTTATAGACTGCTCAGATGGTTCCTGCCCGTGGAGTCATCGAGGTTACTCCTCCAGTAAGCTGGTTCAGAAAAAAACAAAAGAACTTAAAAAACATTATTTGATGAGAGAAGGAGAGTGTATGCATTCGGTTGTTGTAATATTAACAACTGTTCTGTTTAGAATCCGTCACCAAGCAGTGCATATTGCATAATATGTGCAGGAAACATTTCAGTACTGTGTTGTGCTGATTGGTTTTAGAAACAAGAAAAAATTTTGATCCCTCAATTTTTTTGTTATTGTTCACATAGTTTATTATGTGGCTCTCTTCTTCAGACTGGGTAGAAAATGTCGGAGCCATTTGTGTCAGCGTTTGGTGGTCATATAATTTTACTACACATTTTGTTTTCATGCAACACGTAAGTGTTAGAATGAGAGGCTAGAATGCTTCTCTAAAACATAAAGCTTGATGCTCCACGCTGTAAACATGCTCATGAAATTAACTTATGTAATACAATAAAACCTAGCTTGAAGAAACTCCCTAAGAAACTGTTCATACAGGTTAACCCCTTCAGGCACCGTGGCCACAAACATAGACACCAACTTTGCATTCGCGTATTTCCAAACACAGATTGAAAAATGCGATATGAAGCACGCGGGCGAACGCACCTTTCCTTTCTCTATTTGACAAGTGGCGTCATCGCCCTCAGGACATAGGACATAATGATCAGAAAGCGCGGGAAAATGGCCGCTTCAAGCTTTTACGGTGCGAACCGTAAGTAGCTCTTTGTTTTTATTTGTTTTCATGGTATTAACATTATTAAAAACACCCCAAAGCCATTTATTTGTAACAATCAATGTTTTGTGACTATCAAATACTATCTTTTCTTGGAGTACCAAGTGTAGGAGTGCCGCACGCCACTACCGAAAGTTAGTGTCCACGTTTGTGGACAGGGCGCCTCAAAGCCGCCTTTCCGAGCGAGCTGCTTTGTATAGCACATGACGCCCCTAGGCTAAAATAATGTAAACCTCATATTTTTTCAGGCATTTCTAAGCATGCGGTAGAGAGAAGGAAGGTCGATGACCAGACTGTCAACGAATGTTTAGCGAAAATTAAAAACGGCGACGTATCCCATGCAGATGTCTCGGATGATGAATGCACAGAACAAGACTTGGCGCATACGTGGCCCGTGATGGTGATTCCTCATTTTCTCTGTTTTGCGCTGAACAACAGCTGGTTAGAGTACCTCAGGAACGCAAGTGCTGAGTAGCTCCTACAAGAAACGCCATGGACAAAATGGCGTTCCAAACAGACATTGCGAACAGCCTGATCACTTGCAACAGAAATGCTCCAAAAAGCGCGGTAGGCCAAGCAATGACAGCTCTAAGCACGCTGTCAAAAAGGCTACACTGCCGTCACTTCTGACCGCTGCCATTAGGTATGACGGGTACGATCACTGACCGGAGCATGTGCACACACCAGATGCATAGCGTTGCCGCCGTGAGGGATCCGCAGCAAAGAGCCGAATTCTCTGCCAAAAATTGCACGTGTTTTTGTGCCTCTCGGCTCAGGATGATAGCTTTCATCTTTCCCATACAAAGTAGATCGCAAATGTTTAGATAATCAAGGAAGAATCACAGGAAAAATGTCTTGCCCCACTTACCTAGCTAAGCGAACTGGAAAGTACAGTGCAACATTCTTTTGGGTTAAGGCGCAGTGTCCACAAATGTGTACACTACAGAAAACTATGAAAAAATAAAATTTATGTTTCCATCTTTTATTGACTTTTATTGAAGCCTGGAGAGCCGAACATGATGCAAAGATAATTTTTTTCATCGCCAGATTTAATTCGTGCTTGAAGGGGTTAAGGTTCCTTCAAGTAAAATGAGCTTTTTGTTGACTCAGAATATTGTCATTATTCACTGACTTGAATAATTAATTCAAGCAATGTTTGGTCAAGTGTACCTGTTGTGGGGAAGTTGGCGATGCATTTTGAGGGAGGAGAAGCAACTATAAAGGCTCCATGCAGCCTCAGCAGAACCACCACACATATATTCTTGGCTGCTGTCGTAACTTGCATGTTAGCTCATGCGATTGCCATTTTATCTTACATTAATGTGGCAATTATGCAGAAAGAAGGCCCTCTTTATGTGGGTATTAGAATTGCTAAATCAGCATTGAGAGGTGTAACAACATCACAGTAAATACAGTCACCGTATCAGGCACTTGTGGTATATGACTGCTTAAAAGAAAAAGACGAAGCACCAAGAGTAGGATAGCAGTATCAAGAAGGGGGACATGGCATTTTAAGGGTGCTGCTAGTCCTTACTCTGGAGTCACTGCTCCAGTGGCCCTCCTGAAGCTCAGCTACTATGTGTGAGCTTTACCGTAGAAGACAAAGTACCGCGAGCCAATTCATATGACTTCCCATAGCTGCTGTCCTACATATAGGCATTTCACTGATGACTGTCCCTAAGTATTAAATATAAGAGATTCAGCTCAAAACAATATTTTTTTACTGGCCAACATTTACAACAGTATCAAACACCAGAAATTGCACAACAATCACAAGCATGCCATTGAATGATGTTGTAATTAATAAATTTAGCCCATATGTTGCATTTTCAGAATTGAAGCCCCTCAGTGGTTAACCCTGTAAGTGCCTTGGGCATGTCTTACTCGGTTAAATTTTCTTCATCTTTTTTTTTTTTTTTTTGCAAAAATGTGCCAAGGAGGAGTCTGTCTCCTCCACACGTTTGAAGGTTCTTTGAAAGTGCTGGTAACAGGCTGGGCTTGTCTGATTCATTTTGACGTTCTGGCGAGTCCCCTCTTTGGCCACTAGGGGGCCTTTGGACTCTGTTCATCCTAGAGTTATTGTATAGGCTCCCTAAGAGTTGCACCACTATCTGCTGAGTGCCATCACATTATCAAAACGGGTTTCACTGTGTTGTGGAAAAGCCAACATTTCGCAGGCGACACCAACACTCCGCAGGAACCGTATGAACCTGAATAATAGCAGAGGCGCCGTTATTATTCTTGTTGCTTGTTCCTCAATGGTGCTGGCCGACTGGCCGAAAGATATGTGTTCTGCAGGTGTTTTTTTTGGCTAAATCGTCGAATTAATGTTACACGATGCACAAATGGGGTGTAAAAAAAATGTAACATTTTTTTTTTTCAACATAAGCAAGGTGCTGCAGAAGGTGCACAATTCAATGTACACATGAAAACTTCACGTACTATAGAGACGAAACACATGCAGCATTAAAGAGTGCGTGTGTCTGCTACATGTTAGACCCATAACACAGCTAAATTTGTCATTTGTCCGTGATGTGTAAAATACGACAAGGATATACTGGTATCGTTAGAATCAACATAGTGGTATGGGGGGTGGGGTGGTCAATGCAAACAATGTATGTGTGCAGGCAATCCCTCGCATTATTCACCTGGATCATATTTAGCTTCCTTACTTTACACACAAGGAATGTTGGACATCACAGCGGTGTTTTTCAAATATGTCCATTCATGTCTTTTGGCTGTTGCGAGCCGTGATCACATGTGTGCCTGATAAGAATTATGGCTCATCTATGAAAGCTTAGCATTATAGTTGATGCTTTGCTTAGAAATTGTAAAGGCTCACGACGTTGCCACCATGCGCAGGTGGATATGTTGTTACACTCCGCATTTTCAGTAATCATTAGATAATAAAGCACGGAAGCATAAAATTCAGGCTCATAATCGTGAGGTGAGTGATCAAATTTTACATGCAAAATAATAATAAAAATTTAAATAAGACAGCAAAAAAGGAAAAGTGCTGCTGGCAATGCCACGTGAGCGCGACTCGTTCATGTAGGGAGAATGGCTTTCCTGCATAACTTTGAAGCCCGAGATAGCGCACCTTGGCACAACTCTGGCTCCCTAAAGAGAGCCTATACATTAACTCCAGTTTATCCAGCAGAAAGTCTAAAAAATGGCGGCGGCTAGTTGCGTGTTGCTGCCCCCTCAGGCGTGCACATTTTTCAGAAACAGGCCTTGCTCGTCTGATGGCACAGTACTTTGTGGACTTTACCTGTCTGCAGCAAGCTAAGAATTTCCAAGGTGATGCATTGTCTGTTACAAAGGTTGAAGCAATGGTGGCAATAAAGTGCACAAAGAAACATGTTTCTGGTGTCAGGAGTGTGGTGTGGGACTTTGCCTTGCACCGTGTTTTGAGAGTGCAAAAGCAACATTCTAATCCTCCATAGTCACTCTTCAAGAACTTTGACTTTTCACATTTGCAAGCCTTTCTCAATATCTGCTCTAAAATGTACGTTTAGCATTGAGCGGTTGAGGCGGAACTGAACCCCTATCAATTCAGAAATTTCTCGTCAATGTACATGGTTCTTCTTATTTCGTTTTTTCATAAACAAGTGAATTTACTACCCCCATGTGACATATATTTAGAATCTGCAAAATATTTCCTATCTGTATGCATAAAGAAATGCCATTTTCTGAGTTTTTTGGGGATTTTGTGCCGGCATATAAAGGGCAGCATTGGCAATTTTTTTACCATGTGCAGGAAATGGCGTTTTAGATTCCCGACACCCACCTGTCATGGTCCGATAGTAGAATTGTTCTGTAAATTAAAAATAACTTTAAATAAGCAAGAAAGTGCGAAAGCGAAATTGATACCTGGCCGAGCAGCCAAGCAAACATCTTGGTATGACGTCATGAGCGGTACACCAGCAGGGAAGACTCACAAGGCCTGCCGGTCCTGCCAGCGCGGAGAACAAAAGTGGTGAAGAGCAGACGCTCAGCTGATTCAGGACCACGCTGGACCATTGGTACAATGCTTTTGGGTGGCAAAATATGTCACCTGCACCAGCTCTTTGGAGCTGTGAAACAATGACAGCTACAATTCCAAAGAATTCAGTAGCCATGAATCGCCATTCACATTCGACCCACCACCACCAGAGCCAGTGCCCTGTGCAACACATCGCACTGGAATTTGAAGACCAAGGCTAGTCCTAACCACTGATTTGTAATACATGCTGCTTGCTATTTTAGGTGTTTTACCCCTTCTCATTTATTTAATTTCATTTATTGCACCTTAAGGGCCCGAAGGCATTATGTAATACCCTTGTGGAACAAGCTTTCTAACAGCATAGCTTGATGCTCAGATCGAGGAAACGTTCGCGAACAACTAACCCGCCACTTTCTCTCGGGCAAAACACACCCGCATGTTGTTAAATTGCTCTCGTACTACCGTACGCTACTTTTATTTGCTTTATTTCATTAATTTCTTTTGTTACCAGTTCCTTTTTTATTGTATTGCATTTGGAAACTTGATGTACGCCACCCTTATGTTTGCGAAACTTATTACGAGTTGCTTTTTATTGCATTGTATTTGAAAGGGAAGTGTTTCACATACTCACTATAAGATGTTGTGGAGCGCTTCTTTCTGAAGTTATATGTCGATTTATAGAGGGCACAATTTCCCCGGAAGAACGCCACAAAGTGTCCAAAGCACCTATTGTTGTATTTGGGCACATCAGCATGGTACAGCGCCCGCTCGCCATTCTCTTGAAGTATAATGCAAGCCCAGCATCAGTGACATCAAATAATGTCAGAACATAGCAAAACACGCAGGTTTTGTGCATGTAAGCACTTTCGCACCACTATGAGTCGGGCTGGTATGAGCGACCGGACACCTTTGAAAACAGTGCGCGGAAAGACTGTAGTACACCACATTGTTATACTGCCTACTTATCATCCTTCGTACACTTTTCATGCACACAATTCATGTGTTCCAAAAAGTAACCATAGATGAAGACTTTGTGCATATGATTGTGAGAATTATAGTTTTCTCCTGGCAATGCCGATGCCATATACTGACATTGTTGGCAGCTGAATCGAAGGGGCCTCTGCTTGCTGCCCATTTGGGATACGAAGCAGACAGTGCACATTGAAAGCTAAATAATGAGTCATCATAACAATACGTAGTCACATTTAATTTTACGCAAGTGCCAGCAACGCGGCTGCCAGCCTTTGAGAATGGCAACGTACTAATGTTGATAGTGCGCCGGGGGGGGGGCGACGCTGTGCTCTAGGGCACCCAATGCGTATCTTGCAACCGGGCGCAAGGGTAACTGGCGACGCAATCTCCCACACGAAAGGAGCAAAGCGGGAAGGCAGCGCAGGAGGGAGGGAAGGAGGGAGAGGGGGGGCGGCTTCTACTCTGCCAACAAATGCGTTCTTGTACTTTGCGCCTGTGCCGGCTGTCGGGGTTGTCGCGCGCACCGTATGTTGAAAGCGAACTCCACACGGCTCTGACCTTTGTATGCGTTGTGCTTACGCTGCTCAGTTTCCGTTGTAGCGATAGACCGCACTTCCCCATGCCTGCGTGGGGAAAAGCGCAAAAGCAAGAAAAGCGCCACCGTGTCAAACTCTTCGCGCCCAATCGCGGCCTCCGCGCTGTCCGGCGCCGCGTCCGCGCCTCCGCACTAAAAGAGAAAAGGAGAAAGCTCGTGACAGCGCGCTGTTCTCTTTCGCGTCCGTCGGTGGGGCGGCGTTTATTCGTATCAACCGACGTTGGTCGAAAATCGATTCGTAACAACCGTTATCTAGCATGTTGCAAAGTAATGGGGCTCGGCCGGGACCACAGAAAAATTCGTATCATCCGGAAATTTGTATTAGCCGTGATCGTATCGTCGAGATTCCCCTGTATATGCTCACTGCCCTGATCGTTTTGATGTCAACCGGTATTCACTGATGTCGTTGCTGGAATTTCAAAAACCTTTGCAAGAAAATTCCATAGAAAGATTTTCATCATGCCACGAGGATTCGAACATACAACCAACATATTGGCAGTTCAGGATTCTGTCTCTCAGCCATTCTGCCAATGCTACAGCAGTGGAGAATATTGATCCTGGAGAGCATGATCACACCAGCAGCTGCTCGTTGGCTAATGCCCGCTCAACATCTATGTACTGGATAGAGCCGACTTCTGCACAGTCTTCATGTTTCAAACATGCCACCTTTTCAGTTGTGGAGGCAGTCTTAAATTAAGTTTTCTTCTTCTACATGTAATGCCAATGATTGAATGCATCTGCTTCATCTTCATTATTTTTCTTCTTCTAGTGCTCAGCTTCTTCTCTTGTTTACTGGATGGCGCTTACGTTATCTTGCTTTTTTCAAGGTAGCAAGAGGTCTACTATGGTGTAGCCCTGACATAAAATTGAGAAAAGCCAAATGCATCTAGCAGTCAGAAGTTAAATGAATTTGAAAAATGAGCCTGTAGATTGGTGCCTTCGTAAGGAAAATCTCTACTAGCCACCCTTTGCTTGCCACTCACGCTGAGCACCTCGCAAAGGTGCCTTTAGTGTATCATTGGCTGTGTTATGCTGGTGTAAAGCTTTCAATACCGCCTTTGCACAGCAATCTTTTTCATTTATGTTTATTCCAAGGAGAGTCAGGTGGTACAAGAATGTTATATTCTTGACACATTGTCCTGACATGTTAATGCTCCTGTTCCTGGTGCATGCAAGATCTAACATTACCACTGACATCATGGAAGGCAGTTCTCTGGGCTGACCTGTCTAGCTTCAGTTTAGATGTGGTGTTCTTTGACCACTTAAAATCGTCTCTGTGTTTTTATACAATATTTTTTTTTGAATAACAGGAAGTGCACAGTACAATCTCTTTTCAGACAGAGTAAATTGTTCCCTTTAATGCATGCCCAATTACTAGGAGTACTACTGAGACCAGCACTAGTTTCACCGTATTCGTTCATTGTGCAGCTCCCATCATCTGCATGTTCAGAGACTACTGCTGACAAAAAAAAGGCCCATATATGTGGGGAAAGCAGACATAACGCTTGTGACTAAGCCTGTGCCAATGCTGTTATTGCATCATCATGAAATAATTTTAAGTGAAAACAACGGTCTGTCGCCAAGAGATAGAGATCTCTGGTGCGGTCAGTATGTTGGCAGATGACTGTGGCTGTTCTATTCCACTAGTAATCCGTGGAAAGTTCAAAATAACAGCATGAGCAAAGTAATCATTGAGCGCAGCTTAGTCAGTGTACTGGAAATAAGCCAGCTGTGATACTAGCCAATAGCACCATTGGGGACCTCTCATAGGCGACCGTAGTGGTATCTACACCATGCTTATCAGGACCAGTAACATCCACATGTGTCGGAAAACCAGTGTCCGATTCCATATTTCTCGCTACTTATCAGGTGGGTGATCTTGTACCTTAATGAGGTGTGAGAACCATGGATAGAACTGACTATACTTGAATCAAAGAGTGCATTGCCAGAGGTGCCAAGGACACCTGCTTCTGCAACCGTAAAATGATGTGTAACAAGAGTTGGCAGAGAGAGAAAGGAGTATGCAATGATTGAGGGCACTCGGCACCCCTAATAAGGAAAGGATAAAGCTGCAGTGTAGAATATGCAGCTTTGTATACAATATGGATCATTATGTGGATAATCAAAGAAGACTGGAGCATTACAAAAGAGTCCACCCGTAGTCATACAAGCTTTAATAACAGATCCAAAACAGTACTGGCTAAGAGCCAGTCCAATCTATAATATGAAAACATAATATTCATAAACATGGTAAAAGAAATTATGTTATATTGTTTATGCTTCATGAAATTCTATGGCAACCAAATAATTGCACTGCACAAGGTAACAAGGTTTTGATGTCTTAAGAGTTCACTTGGTTCAGGGCCATGCAGTAAATGTTTTGCTAACTGCACCTATTTTTTTGTCATTAGGAACTTATGAAATGGAAGCATGTGTCTTCTCTCATGATTTCACCAGTGCAGGATGTCATTGTCATTATATGTACCTGCTGAATCAATTGACAAGCGAACCATGAAGGTTGCAAGCTAGCCGCCACAATTACTATGCCAATTGGCTACTTGGAGAAAGGCAAGAAGACAGTGGCATTTGTTTTACATAGTTTAGAAACTGGAAAAATACTGCTTATTCATTATATAGAAAGATCACCCTGTGCTGTTTTCATTTTACATTTCAGATGCATTAATTCGTGTTCACCTGCAAAGAAACAAGCCATCCTGTGTTGAGGAATAGCATAAATTAGATTAAAGCAAGAATAATCTGTCAACCTGTTTAGCTTTTGAAAGTGTGTGGCTGTTGCATTACCTTCTAGGTAAGATCAGAAATTAAATATAGTAGCAAGACAGTCTGTGAAAGTCTCGGGCATGTAGTCGTGCATGTTAAAAATTGGTGCTGCCTCGAAACTGCACTTTACAGTGTCTCGTTTGTCAGAAAAGCTGTCAGTGTTGCATGCTTCACAGCAGCTCTTGCAATCAAGGTTCTCATCTTGCAATCAAGGTACTCAACCAAAAGCCTAAGTAGGGTAGAACTGATTTCAATACTGATCTCATTAGACTATAAGCATTGTGAGCAACAAGGCACATGGCCAAAGCATTGACAGAGTAGAGAAACATGTATCGTGCATCAGTCGTATGCATTCAGCTACAGAACCAATCTTGCGACCTCTGGGAGACAGCTGTGCCAACAGGGCATTGAGGCAAGGTGTGTCATTTCGAAAGCAGCTGTGCCACTTATTGAAAGCTTGCTTTACATTTCAGTCTTTCTATGGTGGGCTTCTATGAGCAAGTTTTCATTCATTGAGTCAGCTGGTGGAAGCTTCCTTTTTCCCCTTTAATAAAGGTGCTTTCTTTATAACGAGGGTGACGTGGCCCTAAGGGGAATGCAAGTCCTGATCAATGTTCATCACACCTAGCACAGACAGCTGTAAAAATGCGAGTTTTAGATGAGCAAGAGTCAGCATTTTTTGCCCTGCACATTCATTTGGCTGTTATACCAGATGTTGACCGAAGCATAAAAATCATCATCAAACATCTTGGAGGCTTATTGTGTACTGGTGATTTCTTGTAGAAGTAACTGGCTTAGTGTGTTAATATTTAGGAATTCTGATCGCTGTAAACGCTCCTGCAAAGGGCTAGTGCATATATGAAGGCTAATGGATGTTTGGGCACGTGGCTGAATGCAGTGCTTGTGTGATGTCTGGAAGACTGTAGTGAAAAGCAAGTTAGCTTGAAACTGGAGATTGTCGAGGGCTTGCATTCTCAAGGATCACAAAAGGCAAATTTATGTTTAGGTCTCACCAGGTTTTTGATGAGGGTAGCTGTTTGGTAGTTCTAATTTCTCATTTGTTTCAGCGCAGGCATAACAGCACACGACACAGCACATGGCTCTGTCTCAATCCTTGTATGCCTATGTCATTTTGCCTGCACTACTACAGCAAATTAGTTGCAGGCTTTTGAGTGTTAGAATTTTGAGTAGTGTGACCTATTCGACTTACTACAAATGGATTCGGGCTTGCTGGTTTTGCTGAGTCCCTTGTAAAATTGCTCATGCATTTGTCAATCTTTTTTACTTTTTTAGTATTCAAGCTCTATGTTTTTTTACCTTCACAATTGTAACTTGGCGCATAGTCTCATAATGATCCGTCCTTTTTCTTGGTTAAATTTAATGTTGCTTGGAATGCTACCATTCATTTAGATCTACAATTCACATAAAATGTGAATTAAAAGTAGTTGCACTCATGATTGCTTGTAGCCAATTATAACATCTGCACTCATGGCTTTGTAGCCAATTATAACATCTGATTGTTGACCGTTTTTGCACACTTCAGCCACTTTTCAACTATGCAAGAAAATATAATGCATCAACTGCATTTTTTATACACACAGCCAGAAATTTGAATATATTTTTTGGATGGCTTGTTTTGAAAGGACTTTCTTAATGGCACTGACAATTGGGCTAGTTGGTACGGATGCATGGCTTCAGAACGGCGCAACAAGGAAGGCGAAAGAACACACGAACACAAGGCGCTTGTGTTCGTGTGTTCTTTTGCCTTTTCGTGTTCCTTGTTGCGCCGTTCTGAAGCCATTCTTAATGTCCCAAATTAAGCGGGTGAACCTGATTTCCAGGATGTACAGCAAAATGTCATTTATGTCTTGAGTTAAATAGCTGAGCGCCACTATTGCTTCAGCTATTGCTTCAGTGAAATGGTTTATTATAGAAAGCCACAACTTTCCATTATTTGCACTCATGGGAGGAAACTTACCTTCCAAAAATTGACTTTGCATTTTTTAGGAGCTGTGTAATTGGCACATTAGAGCTGTCAAAAGTATAAAGCTTAAAAACTTAGTTTTCAATGTGAAGAATAAAAAAAAAAAAGTTCCGTCCATCTGTTCGTCCCGTCCATCCATCATGTTGTGATGCCATCGTCATTTCTTCAATTGGGTATATATCAGAATAAGTATCGGGGGGGGGGGGATATAGCATGAATGACACGTCATGACATCAATGACACAATGTACTTGTCATGGCATGCATGTCATCACATAAATGGTATGAATGACATGATGCTGCCATGGTTGTTTCTTTGTCTCGATGTATATCTACATATGAATGAGGACATGCGTGCATGACTTGACATGAATTGCATGCTATAAATGTTATCACATGAATGGCATGCGTGTCATGGCATCACGTCTTGTATGCCATGATATTAACGAAAAAACATGCAGCGTGTCATGACATGTCATTTTTGTCATGTCATGCACGTTTGTCTCGCCATACATATCCTGATACATATCCAGTTAAGGAAACGACCACGATGCCATCACCTCATGTCAATTATGTCATTCATGACAATCACATCATGATATGCATGTCATTTCATTCATGTCCTGGATATCCCGATACATAACTTGTTAAAAATGTACCTGTCTTGAATGACAATCATGTCATAACATCCATGACATGTCATGATATGAATGTCATAAATGAGATAGCATTAACAAATTGAATCACATGACATGCATTTCTTTAACTGGATATTTATTTATTTATTTATTGATACCTCAAATGCCCCTAGTATGGGGTATTACATAAGGGGTGGGTTACATTTGTATGAGTTCCTCAATGAATGACTTGAAGTGGCAGGGATCGGAGTGGTGCGCAGCATCGGCGGGCAGATGATTTCCACCGTTTGCTGTTCGAATGAAAAATGAGTTGACATGCACAGTAGTGCGCGCAGGCGGAGGGTATACAGCCTTAGAATGACTGTTGCGGAGCCAAAGCCGATGAGCAGGTATGATAATCGAGTGAGCAAGAGACGAGTGATAAAACTTGTGGTAGAGGGACAGGTGCGCTATTTTTCTGCTTCACACAAGACTGGGAAGATTAGCCGTATATTTTAGATCAGTGACGCTAGAATAGTATGAATAATCTGAGAAGACGAATCTAATAGCACGGTTTTTAATGGACTCAAGAGATTTTTGTAGGTTAATCTGGTGCGGGTCCCAAATTGCGCATGCGTATTACAGTTGTGGACGAATAAACGTTTGGTACGTTAGCAATTTTACGTGATGAGGGGTAAACTTAGGGTTACGCCGGACATAGCCAAGGACACGGTTAGCTTCATTTGCTATACTTGCTATATGATGTGACCAGCTCAGATCATTAGCCACTGTGATACCCAGGTACTTATATGATGAAGCTAAAGATAATTCGGAGCCAAAAATGATGTACCTATGTGCTTGGTAGGAAGCTCGGCAGTGGAATGAGATCTGCGAAGTCTTCCTGATATTTACACACATTAACCAAGTTCTACACTAGTTTTCAAGAGTTAGTAAATCGTTTTGAAGGGAAATGTTATCGTGGAAGCTATGGATAGGACGGTAAAGGACTCAATCGTCTACGAAAATGCGAATACAGGAGGAGATGTTTGTTGGTAGGTCGTTGATGAAGATTAAAAAAAAGTAACGGTCCGAGAACGGTGCCTTGAGGAACTCCGGATATAACAGGTGCTAACGAGGAAGTATGCCCATTAATACAGACAAACTGTTGCCTGTTTTTTAGGAAGCCACTCAGCCAGTCGAATACAAAGGAGTTAAGATTTAGGTGTGAGAGCTTAAGGAATAGTTGTTTGTGTGGTACCTTGTCCAGGGTGCGTACAGGTCTTTGAAATCCTTGAAAACCCTTGAAATTGAAAAGTGAAAGTCCTTGAATTTTTTTCCTTCCTTGAAAATCCGTGAATTTCGTGAGCAGTGCATTCTGATACCGACATTGCGACCTCCTTTCTGTGGTAGATCGGCATTGTTCTGACATACTCCCCATTTCAGAAGCAATACGCCGGCACGAGCACACACGCTTCCGTTTTACAGAACTGCGGGGGAAAAAATAAAAGGCTTCACCGCGTCAAACCATGAACGTTCATTCATTTTGTGTTGTGATCTTGAGAAGTTATCAAGGCTAGACGTTTTATTATAATTGTGATATACATTCATTTATTGTAAGTGCAATAAAACTAGTCATTTTTGGGAATGTTAGAGTAAAGAAATCCTACTTTGGATGCCGCTTTGAGTCCTCGAAAAACCTGTGACAGGTCCTGGAAAGTCCTGTAATATCCCTGAAATTTTGCCTTGGAAACCGGTACGAACCCTGCTTGTCAAAGGTTTTCTCGAAGTCGAGGAACAGGGAGTCTATGGGAACATTGCGATCAATGCTTGAGCTGAAGTCATGAGTAAATAATGCAAGCTGGGTCTCACAAGATAAACCTTTTTGAAAACCATGTTGCTGTGGGTGAAAGAAGTCAACAGAAATTAGAAACTTGGTTACATGCGAATAAATGACGTGCTCTATTAATTTTGAGGCCACACTCGTTAATGAAAGGTTTGAATATATGTGTCATGACATGCATGTGTGACATTAATGACACGTCATGCCTTGCGTGCCATAAAATGATTGGCATGAATGCCATGAGTGCATATCATGGCATGTCTGTATGACAAGTCATAACATGATTCCCATGAATGGTATGACATGCATGATAAGAATGACATAAATTCATGACATGCATGCATGCATGGGATCACATTATTACCATGACAATAACTTATGTCGATCCAGTGGACCAAGTTGTGTACTAACTTCGGCTGATGGCTATATTTATTTATTTATTTAGCATACTTCCAAGGCCTGAGGGCATTACAGGAAGGAGTGGTAAATAACAAATGTTTGCAAATGTTTGCAAAGAATACAGTATAGCAAGTTAACAAAAGGCTTCACGAATAGCAGTCTTGAAGCTGTCGGTGATGGCAGCAATGGAAGCAAGAAGGTGGTTCCATTCTATGCTAGTTCGTAGTGAAAGATTCGCTGTAGGTCTGGCAAGATGGCACACCAACTTTGTAGTTATTGTCTGAACACGATGATACATAGGCTTGAGTGGGAAAAAAAATGTCTTTTAGAATTAGATCATAATGATAGATTTTGTGGAACAATGAAAGGCGAAAGCATGTAAGGCACAAAGATAGTTCAGGTAAGGCAGGTGTTGCTTTCATTGATGATACGCTAGCATGCCGAGAGTAATTTGATAGAATGAAACGAGCTGCGCAATTCTGGACGAATTGAATAATTGCTGAGAGTGTAGTGTTCTTGATGTCCCAGATAGAGCATGTGTCGTCTAATTTAGGGCGAACAAGTGTTTTATATAGATCTAGATTTATTGACAAAGGTGATCAGGAAAAATTACGTCGTAAGTAACTCAGCATGCTGTTTGCGATGTTAGTAACAAAGTCAGCATGTATGCGCCAAGAAAGATCGCAACTGATGTGGATGCCGAGGTACTTTTAAGAGGTCACAGGATCCAGCAGGATACAGTCAAGAAAATATGCACGGCTAATAGTGTGGCTCCGTCGACATATTCGCATGCGTTTACACTTCTTGATGTTTAGCCGCATCATCATTGATATATTGCCGCACCTGTACTCCGATGAAGAAGAGGACAATGAGAGTATGCATGGGAGTTTTAATCAAGGCGCAGTGAAAAAGAAGTAGAAGTCGCAGTAGCGCGCAGTATTAAAAAGGCGACCTGCTGCTGTTCCTCTTGATCAGTATTCTGCGACCTCTGTTTTTGATATTGCGACAATATTTAACTGCATCATCCACTGAAAACACCAAGTATCTGTTTTGTGCACATCGTCCTGAAGTGCAGCTTGGTCATTAGCGGAAGATATGTGGCTATAAAGAATGCAGTCATCTGTGAAAAGACAAAGGGTTGAAGAGATGTTATCTGGAATGTTATTAATAAAGATAGCAAGTAGCAAGGGCCCAAGAATGAAGCTCTGTGGTACTCCTGATATAACTGGGACACAAGGTGATGAACTTACAGCGACTACTGTGTATTGGAATAAGTTATTCAAAAAGGATTCTATCCATGACAGTACAGACGCGTCTAGTAAAAGGCACGAAAGTTTGGCCATTAATCCTTTGTGGGGAATGCAATTGAAGGCTTTGGAAAGTCAAGGTAAATGATATCAGTTTGGAAAGAGGAATCGAGATTTAAGTGAAGGTCTGTTCTGAACTTGAAAAGCTGGCTTTCACATGAAAAACCGCGCCTGAAACCGTGCTGCCTGGGAAAACAGAATCCGTGGTTGTCAAAGTGTGAAGATATTTGAGAATAAATTATGTGCTTTCAGAACTTAAGTCAAAGCATGTTAAGGAAATGGCTCGGTAATTTGAAGGATCTGATCGACTGCCCAATTTGTGAACAGAGATGACTTTACCTGACTTCCAATGTGTTGGGATAGATCCTGTAGTAATGGAAATGGCTGAATATGAGCTGCAAAATCTTACTGGACACATGCTTTGTACTTTTAATTCCTTTTGCAGAAATGTCATCAGGTCTGGGACTTCTGGAAAGCTTGAGGTTAGCGAGAAGCTTCCCAATTCCAGATAGAGTAACAGTAATGAGTGAAATTTGAGGGAAGTTTGTAAGTGGCAAACTAGAGGGAATGTCAGCAGTTTCACGCGTAAGGATAGATGAAAAATAGGTGTTAATACATCTGCATACTTACTGGAAGGAACTTCAGTACCTTTCTGATCAAGCAAGAAAATCACGCAAGAATGTTTTTTTGTGTGTGTGTGTTAGTAGGCCCCCAAATTTACTGGGATTATCCTGGAGGAAACTTAGCTGATGAAAGAACTTATGCTTCGTATCATGTAGTAGTTTGTTGTACTTCTGCAAGCAATCAAAATACTTAGCCCATTTGTGTGAAGCGTTTGTAGTATGCGCTTCTCGAAAAAAGTGTTTTTTCTTTTTTGACATTTTTCTTAGAGCGTTTGTATACCATAGCTTGCTAGCATCAGTGCAAATGTGCACTAATGGCATGCGTTTTTCTATCAACAGGAGCATTTTATTTTTATAACACAGCCAGTTTTCTTCGACCAAATGCGAAGGCACCGTTTCACGAAAGTCATGGTAAAAATTGAGTAGTTCCTCGTTTATCTCAGAAAAATTTCCTTTGTTGTATTCACGAATAAATTTCGCAATGTGCTGACGCGCAGGGACGGCAGTAGAAAAATTTAACAGCAGAATTTTGTGATCGCTTAGACCATGGATGCATAGCTTTGAATTAGGGAGTTCGGGGTTTGAAACGAAAACTAAGTCTAAAATGTTAGTGCCACGGGTAGGAGTTGTGGCGTCTGCGTGAGGTTAAAGTGAGTGTTAGATCGAGAAAATCTCTGGAGGAAGGTGACTGTGCCATTAGGTTACTCCAATTGATGTAGGGATAGTTAAAGTCGCCGGAGACCAGATAATCAGCTCCGGGAAGCACGTTTTCAGATTTTACAAGATAGAATAGACATCACAATTAAATGTGAAATCGCAGTCCGGTGAATGATAGCAGGCAATTATTATGCATGTATTTGATGGCAACATGAGCTTTAGGCACAGTATCTCGTCGTGGCAGTTAAATGATATTGTAAATTATGTCACGGCAACACTCCACTACCCCGGTGTTGCGGCCTATCAAGTCTGTGGATTGTGTAAGATGCGCTTTCTGTCAGCAGTTCCTCATTCGTAATTTCTGCATTTAGCCATGATTCAGTGAACACCGCAATAGTACCAACAGCATTATCATTGAGCAGTGATTCTATAGCATCTTTTTTAGGCAAGTAACTTCTGATTTGACCAACATCACGGTGGTGCTGTGGCAGGTTTGAGCATGTGTTAATATTGCGCATGGGTTGATGCGTGTGGAATGCTGAGCAAGTAAGACAGGCGGCAGCTCCTGCTATGAATTTGCCTCGACAACCGAGTTAGTTTCAGGGTGATAGCAATACTGCTTCTTAGCTATGATGAGTTTGTCAAATCGGATCTTGAATGGCTCTTTTTATTCTAGAGTGAAAGAATACAGTTTCTTGCATGCTAGCCGCACTCATGCTGAAAAGTCTTCATGGATTGAAAATGTTGAACCCCTAAGTTTCGAAGCTTTGAAAAGGATCTTGATCTTATCTTTGTATCTTGCTAACTTAACAACGATAGGCCACTTCTTACCAGTTTGAAAGCGGCCCAGTCTGTGTGTGCGCTCTATGTCATTATCTGTAAGGCCAAGCAGTTCAGACCAAAAAGTAATTATTTTTGCTTCGGACTCGGGCCATGATTCACTGTTTCCCTCTTCAATTCCGAAAAAGAACAGGTTCGATTGACGAATGCAGTTTTCAGCGTCATCACATTTCTCACCAATGATCCTAATTTCTTATGCTAACTTCGAGAAATCTTCATGTGTGGAAGATTTTATCTAAGGGCAGATGAACAGCGGGCATCTACAGTTTTTTCCAGCTGATAAACCTGAGCTGAAAGATGACCAACTGAGTTTAATTGTTAGTCTGGACAGCACGTATTAAACCCAGCTCTGATAATATGGAAGACTGCAAAAATTCAAGTCGCAAAGGTGTTATTGAGATAGGGTCTATGGTAGGAGTGAATTATCGGGATTAGGTCCAGGGTTCAATTCAACATTCCCAGACAAAAGAAGGCACATGTATACAACAGCACCTGATACACAAGCATAAAACAGTGATTTGCACAACAGCTGCTTATTTATTTATTCAAAATACCTTACAGGCCCGAAGAAGGGGCATTGGTAAGGGGAGCTTCAATATTTACATAGTATAAGGAGCATACAATTATACAAAACATAAGAACACTTTGTTAATAATAATTCAATCCAGAATCAAGTTTACATAATGTCTAAAATCCTCAAAGCAAAAAAGACAAAAAGGCATGCGAGAAGCAAAGCAGACAAGCAGTTATTAAAGTAAGAAATGCATGTTTGTGTCGTGACGGAATTTTTTTGTTAGCTTCGCTATCAGGATACTGGGAAGGTCGTTCTACAAGCGGATGACATGTGGAGCGCAGATGAGTTAAAAGTGGCTGTTTTACCATATACAAGCATATTCGTAGATTAGCACAACCGCAGTAGTGCAACAGAACAGATAGCTGAAGCGTAGCACTCGCACCCATGACTGCCATCAGGCACCGAACCTCGGATCATACCGTCACTCAATATCATTTACTAATATTAGAAGCCTAGTACGCAAGCTTGAACAAGTCGCGTTTTCTTTGACGATACAGGTTCTGACATTATCATTCATGGAAACATGGCTCCATCCTGAAATTTAAGACAATGAAGTAAGTCCCATACCTACCACATAATAATTGTTACAAGCAAGGGAAAGGGGTTTATTTAGGCATGCAAGAGCAGGAACAGCAGGCTACGAACAGCAGGAATGGCCGCTGCACAGTCGTCGTTTCCTCTTCCTTTCTCCTTTATCCGCACGTCCCTTTTACGTGCTTGTACGCAACATACCTCTCCTCGCAGACAAAGCCCACTGGGCGAGTCAACTGGCTTGTCGTGGCATGCATGATTTCAACCTGGCGACATGCGCGACTTGTGTCCTAGCAGAGCGTCGACCAGTGTTTGTGAGGTGTGCGAGTGTAGTTCATTTCTCTGATCTTGTTGATGACAACCTACGGTCCATCGTAGTTTGCCAGCAGCTTTTGGCACAAATCGCACTTCCTTGTGGTAGTCCAAAGCCAAACGAGATCACCAGGGTGATATGTTACATTTCAATGTCGTGCGTTGTAGCGTGCTTGGAGTTTTCTTACGATGCCAAAGTCCACAGACGCGCAAGTCGCCGAGCCTCTTCAGCGAGGCATAGTGTATCGGCGACTGCAGGTGTCGTGGTCGTAAAAAGAGGACAGTGTCGCGTTTAGGGGCGGGTGAGAATAGAAGGAGAAGGGGCTGTAACCGGTTCTCTCATGTTGATGGGTTGTATGCGTAAGTATAAACGTTAGAACTTCTTCCTAATTCTTATGATCGGACGCAACATACATGGAAAGCATATTCGTGATCGTCTATTAGTGCGCTCAGTGATGCCGTACGTTTGCGGAAAATACATTGTCGAGTGCCTGAGGTGTGAGTCACATAAACACAGAACTCTTCCACGATATCCGCTGTGAATTGACGTCTCCGGTCGCTTATAATAACACAAGGCGGTCCATGTCGCAGAACAATAACGTGAAGTAAGAAGAGTGACACTTCGATAGCAGTGGCTGATGGTATAGCCACCGTCTTGCAGTAGCATGTGAAATAGTCGGCGCAGACATTTATCCAGCGGTTCCCCTTGGATGACTGAGGAAAAGGTCCTAACAGATCAATTCCAACTTGCTGAAAGGGCAAGCTGGGAAGTGGCACAGGTTGAAGGAGACCAGATGGGGCAGTGGCTGGACGTTTCCGATGTTGGCACTGTATGCAGATGGCGACATACAACTCAAGAATGTCGCATCCGGGGCCAGTAAGAGAGTTCTTGAATGCGATAAAGGGTGCGCACAGTGCCTAAGACCAGTGTGGGTAGGGTCATCGTGCATAGTGAAGGATTGCTGGCCGGAGATGCTCCGGCACCACTAGAGGAAGCGTGTACCCGTGCTTGAGTAGTTCCTTTGACAGGAGCCCGTCACGTACACAGTAATGCTTGCTGCAGTGGTACGGGCTGAAGTGAAGAGGGCTCCAATTTGGTGTCTGTTCGTTGTTCTGCTTTGAACGCATCGATATCAGGAAAAGTGGGTGTCACAGAGGCAACGAGATGATCAAAAGTCTGCGTCGCAGTCCGTCGTGGTATGCGGCATATGGGAAAGACAGTCTGCGTCAGATGTTTTCGACCACTCTTGTAGGAGCAGTGACGTTATATTCCTGCAACCTCAAAGCCCGCGCGCAAGGGACCACAAGCGTGAAGGTTCACGAGCCAGCACAGGGAATGATGGTCTGTAACGACTGGAATGGGCATCCGTACAAGTAAGAGCGAAATCGCTGAACCGCAAAGGTTACAGCGAGGTATTCTTGCTCTGTCACGTGTAATTGCGTTCAGGTTTGCTTAATGAGCGGGCTTGCATAAGCAATCACGTGCTGACCGTCATCATAGCGTAGGACGAAGATGGCAAACCAGACCAACGCCACTAGCATCTGTGGATTTCTGTCGGCGCAGTAGTGCGAAGGATAGGTCGGGAGGTCAGCGGGAACTTCAACTGACAAAATGCAGAATCGCACTCGGGTGTCCACTCAAACCATGCATCTTTATGTAGCAGATTTGTCAGAGGATAGGAAGTCAGCAAAACCAGGAATAAATGGCAAAAGTAAGAGCAAAGACCCAGAAAACTACGAAGTTGCTTCACTGACTGCAGTGCACTGAATGCCTCAACAGCTGCTGTCTTGAGGGGATCAGGCGGATGCCGTCTTTGTCAACAAGATGACTCAGCGCAAGGGTTTGACGGTCACCAAAGTTACATTTCTTGGAGTCAGAACCAGGCCAGCATTTTGATGCAGTCGAGGACAATATCCAGGCGCGTATTGTGCTCATTGAATGTGCGCCCAAATATAAAAACATCGTCAAGATAGCACATACACATGTTTCACTTTAACCCACGCAGAATGGTGTCCATGAACCTTTCAAAGGTTGCCGGAGCGTTGTACAACCCAAATGGCATCACATTGAGTTCGAATATCCATCCAATGTTATGAAGGCTGTTTTCTCCTTGTTGCTGGGTGCATCGGGATTTTGCCAATACTGACATAGGTCCACTGAAGAAAAATTGAAGTGCAAGAAACAGGGACAGACGGAGGGTAGTGCAACACATGATCAGGTCTCTGTTTTCTTGCACTTCACTTGCACTATGTCGTACCAACAAGGCCGAATTGCTAATCTTGCATATGATCTTGACATTTAAGAAAAAAAAAAAGGTCTTTACGATGAGATGGTTACTTTCTCCAAAGAATGCTGCCTCTTGCATACACTGCAACTGAAGTGCAAGAAACAGGGACAGACGGAGGGTAGTGCAACACATGAGCAGGTCTCTGTTTTCTTGCACTTCACTTGCACTATGTCGTACCAACAAGGCCGAATTGGTAATCTTTCATATGATCTTGACATTTAAGAAAAAAAAAAAGGTCTTTACGATGATATGGTTACTTTCTCCAAAGAATGCTGCCTCTTGCATACACTGCAAGTGAAGTGCAAGAAACAGGGACAGACGGAGGGTAGTGCAACACATGAGCAGGTCTCTGTTTTCTTGCACTTCACTTGCACTATGTCGTAGCAACAAGGCCGAATTGCTAATCTTGCATATGATCTTGACATTAAAAAAAAAAAAGGTCTTTACGATGAGATGGTTACTTTCTCCAAAGAATGCTGCCTCTTGCATACACTGCAACTGAAGTGCAAGAAACAGGGACAGACGGAGGGTAGTGCAACACATGAGCAGGTCTCTGTTTTCTTGCACTTCACTTGCACTATGTCGTACCAACAAGGTCGAATTGCTAATCTTGCATATGATCTTGACATTTAAGAAAAAAAAAAAGCCTCCGGGCTTGGGGGGTTATAACACATTTGCCAGTGATAAGAATCGTCTTGAAAAGTGATTGTGTCCTTGAGCTGTCTTCAGGTCTGAGGAGAATATACTGTAACAGCAAATATGAGCAAGGTAAACTGGACAGATGTGTGTTTATTATTATAACAAATTTTTTGTTCGCAGCTGCTAGTACATACAAGAGAGAGATGACAAGCATGCAGACACGGATGCACAATACTATGTGGGGACCCATCAAGGAACAGTTAATTGAAAACTAAAATAATTTGGAGGCCAGGATGGTACCAAGAATAATGACTTAATAGATCAGTGCACACTGTTTTAGACAAATATATTAAGTATATCTGGACTGTTAGTTTTGAAACGTATACTTTGCCAGCAAATTTTGTCACCTTTTGCTTTTTGAGCTCTATTTTCGGCTGGCTCTTGGGCGTATACATCTTTACAAACCTTTTTTTGTTGATTTCTTTCCATTTCCTTTTCTTTTTCTTTTTTTAATATGTTGTGTTGTCTTCTTGAGTATTGAACAAAATCAATATTGAACGCAAATCAACTTAGTCCTGCTCAAAAGTCATGTAGCTGCATGTCACATCAAGAATTTGTCCGTAACAGCAGTTGGTACATTGTGCTCAATGAAAATTAATTAAAAGAGCAAAGAGTTGTGAACTTGCTTGCTCAAATTGTGTAGTTTAAAGCATTAATTCAGAGACAGCTCCCAGCAAACTCTCAACTTCAAAATAGGCAGTGCAAGCAGGGTTTTGTGCAGGTGAATACTAATGATCGTTAGTCAAAAGAATGTGTTATTTCTCTAATATGAGGCACATCCCACAACATGAGGCTCTGGTGCAGGCCACACACCACCCACACGCTAAAATTAACCTTGAATTGAAGCACCTTGTGAGGCAATTGCGGAAGCAAGCTAGGTTTTGTTCCTATCAACTACCTTGGCAACCATGGTATTTCTTGCATACCTATGCAGTCTAGCTGAGCAGTGTGGTAAGTGTGGGGACGCTCTGCCATCGGCCATCATTTAAGATCCTCTGTCACCAACACAATGCAGGCCATGGGGTCAGCTGCTGAGCCCGAGCTCTTCACAATGCACAAGCTCTCAGCCAGCAGACAAAGCAAACGATTTTGAATCTCGCAAAGGAGAATTCTAGAAGAGAAAGAAAAAAAAAGTTTGATACATTTCTGAACCTATCCTCCTTGAAAGGCCGCCGAGAATACAGGTGGTGTGTGACATTAGCTGCTTTTGAATAATGGTATCCTTGCATTCACTGAATGCAGTTCAAGACGTGCTGGTCTTTGTAGACAATAAGGAAGAAGGCCTAATGATGCTTTCCATTTATGTAGTTGTTGAGGTGCTTTATGAGGCACTGGTGCTTTTCTGGGGCCAGTACAATTTTATTTTTTATTAATTGTAAAGAAATGTAGCTATCAACATCTTGCATTTTTTTTTCCGCTATGTTGCCGCAGATTGCAAGAATGTACAGGAAAGGAGGTACCTAAGTGATGGAACATGTTTGAGTCATAGAGTTGACATCGCATCACACACATGGTACAGTCTGTCAACTGTCAAAAATATGCATAGTTATTGAAGATGAATGGAAGCACCTATACTTGTACTTGTATAACTTACACAAAGTGTTGGCAACATTTTTATAGACTGCTCAGATGGTTCCTGCCCGTGGAGTCATCGAGGTTACTCCTCCAGTAAGCTGGTTCAGAAAAAAACAAAAGAACTTAAAAAACATTATTTGATTAGAGAAGGAGAGTGTATGCATTCGGTTGTTGTAATATTAACAACTGTTCTGTTTAGAATCCGTCACCAAGCAGTGCATATTGCATAATATGTGCAGGAAACATTTCAATACTGTGTTGTGCTGATTGGTTTTAGAAACAAGAAAAAATTTTGATCCCTCAATTTTTTTGTTATTGTTCACATAGTTTATTATGTGGCTCTCTTCTTCAGACTGGGTAGAAAATGTCGGAGCCATTTGTGTCAGCGTTTGGTGGTCATATAATTTTACTACACATTTTGTTTTCATGCAACACGTAAGTGTTAGAATGAGAGGCTAGAATGCTTCTCTAAAACATAAAGCTTGATGCTCCCCGCTGTAAACATGCTCATGAAATTAACTTATGTAATACAATAAAACCTAGCTGAAGAAACTCCCTAAGAAACTGTTCATACAGGTTAACCCCTTCAGGCACCGTGGCCACAAACATAGACACCAACTTTGCATTCGCGTATTTCCAAACACAGATTGAAAAATGCGATATGAAACGCGCGGGCGAACGCACCTTTCCTTTCTCTATTTGACAAGTGGCGTCATCGCCCTCAGGACATAGGAACATAATGATCAGAAAGCGGGGAAAATGGCCGCTTCAAGCTTTTACGGTGCGAACCGTAAGTAGCTCTTTGTTTTTAGTTGTTTTCATGGTATTAACATTATTAAAAACACCCCAAAGCCATTTATTTGTAACAATCAATGTTTTGTGACTATCAAATACTATCTTTTCTTGGAGTACCAAGTGTAGGAGTGCCGCACGCCACTACCGAAAGTTAGTGTCCACGTTTGTGGACAGGGCGCCTCAAAGCCGCCTTTCCGAGCGAGCTGCTTTGTATAGCACATGACGCCCCTAGGCTAAAATAATGTAAACCTCATATTTTTTCAGGCATTTCTAAGCATGCGGTAGAGAGAAGGAAGGTCGATGACCAGACTGTCAACGAATGTTAGCCGAAAATTAAAAACGGCGACGTATCCATGCAGATGTCTCGGATGAGAATGCACAGAACAAGACTTGCGCATACGTGGCCCGTGATGGTGATTCCTCATTTTCTCTGTTTTGCGCCTGAACAACAGCTGGTTAGAGTACCTCAGGAACGCAAGTGCTGAGTAGCTCCTACAAGAAACGCCATGGACAAAATGGCGTTCCAAACAGACATTGCGAACAGCCTGATCACTGTGCAACAGAAATGCTCCAAAAAGCGCGGTAGGCCAAGCAATGACAGCTCTAAGCACGCTGTCAAAAAGGCTACACTGCCGTCACTTCTGACCGCTGCCATTAGGTATGACGGGTACGATCACTGACCGGAGCATGTGCCACACACCAGATGCATAGCGTTGCCGCCGTGAGGGATCCGCAGCAAAGAGCCGAATTCTCTGCCAAAAATTGCACGTGTTTTTTGTGCCTCTCGCTCAGGATGATAGCTTTCATCTTCCCATACAAAGTAGATCGCAAATGTTTAGATAATCAAGGAAGAATCACAGGAAAAAATGTCTTGCCCCACTTACCTAGCTAAGCGAACTGGAAAGTACAGTGCAACATTCTTTTGGGTTAAGGCGCAGTGTCCACAAATGTGTACACTACAGAAAACTATGAAAAAAATAAAAGTTATGTTTCCATCTTTATTGACTTTTATTGAAGCATGGAGAGCCGAACATGATGCAAAGATAATTTTTTTCATCGCCAGATTTAATTCGTGCTTGAAGGGGTTAAGGTTCCTTCAAGTAAAATGAGCTTTTTGTTGACTCAGAATATTGTCATTATTCACTGACTTGAATAATTAATTCAAGCAATGTTTGGTCAAGTGTACTTGTGGGGAAGTTGGCGATGCATTTTGAGGGAGAGAAGCAACTATAAAGGCTCCATGCAGCCTCAGCAGAACCACCACACATATATCTTGGCTGCTGTCGTAACTTGCATGTTAGCTCATGCGATTGCCATTTTATCTTACATTAATGTGGCAATTATGCAGAAAGAAGGCCCTCTTTATGTGGGTATTAGAATTGCTAAATCAGCATTGAGAGGTGTAACAACATCACAGTAAATACAGTCACCGTATCAGGCACTTGTGGTATATGACTGCTTAAAAGAAAAAGACGAAGCACCAAGAGTAGGATAGCAGTATCAAGAAGGGGGACATGGCATTTTAAGGGTGCTGCTAGTCCTTACTCTGGAGTCACTGCTCCAGTGGCCCTCCTGAAGCTCAGCTACTATGTGTGAGCTTTACCGTAGAAGACAAAGTACCGCGAGCCAATTCATATGACTTCCCATAGCTGCTGTCCTACATAAGCTTTCACTGATGACTGTCCCTAAGTATTAAATATAAGAATTCATCTCAAACAATATTTTTTACTGGCCAACATTTACAACAGTATCAAACACCAGAAATTGCACACAACCTCACAAACATGCCAGTAGATGTTTAATTAATAAATTTACCATATTTGCATTTTCATAATTGAAGCCCCTCGTGGTTAACCCCGTAAGTCCTTGGGCATGTCTTACGGTTAATTTTCTCATCTTTTTTTTTTTTTTTTTTGCAAAAAGTGCCAAGGAGGAGTCTGTCTCCTCCACACGTGTTGAAGGTTCTTTGAAAGTGCTGGTAACAGGCTGGGCTTGTCTGATTCATTTTGACGTTCTGGCGAGTCCCCTCTTTGGCCACTAGGGGGCCTTTGGACTCTGTTCATCCTAGAGTTATTGTATGGCTCCCTAAGAGTTGCACCACTATCTGCTGAGTGCCATCACATTATCAAAAACGGGTTTTTACTGTGTTGTGGAAAAGCCAACATTTCGCAGGCGACCACCAACACTCCGCAGACCGATGAACCTGAATATAGCAGAGGCGCCGTTATTATTCTTGTTGCTTGTTCCTCAATGGTGCTGGCCGACTGGCCGAAAGCTATGTGTTCTGCAGGTGTTTTTTTTGGCTAAATCGTCGATTATGTTACACGATGCACAAATGGGGTGTAAAAAAAATGTAACATTTTTTTTTTTTCAACATAAGCAAGGTGCTGCAGAAGGTGCACAATTCCAATGTACACATGAAAACTTCACGTACTATAGAGACGAACACATGCAGCGTTAAAGAGTGCGTGTGTCTGCTACATGTTAGACCCATACACAGCTATTTTGTCATTTGTCCGTGATGTGTAAATACGACGAGGATATACTGGTATCGTTAGAATCAACATAGTGGTATGGGGGGTGGGGGGGTCAATGCAAACAATGTATGTGTGCAGGCAATCCCTCCATTATTCACCTGGATCATATTTAGCTCCTTACTTTACACACAAGGAATGTTGGACATCACAGCGGTGTTTTCAAATATGTCCATTCATGTCTTTTGGCTGTTGCGAGCCGTGATCACATGTGTGCCTGATAAGAATTATGGCTCATCTATGAAAGCTTAGCATTATAGTTGATGCTTTGCTTAGAATTGTAAAGGCTCACGACGTTGCCACCATGCGCAGGTGGATATGTTGTTACACTCCGCATTTTCAGTAATCATTAGATAATAAAGCACGGAAGCATAAAATTCAGGCTCATATCGTGAGGTTGAGTGATCAAATTTTACATGCAAAATAATAATAAAAATTTAAATAAGACAGCAAAAAAAGGAAAAGTGCTGCTGGGCAATGCCACGTGAGCGCGACTCGTTCATGTAGGGAGAATGGCTTTCCTGCATAACTTTGAAGCCCGAGATAGCGCACCTTGGCACAACTCTGGCTCCCTAAAGAGAGCCTATACATTAACTCCAGTTTATCCAGCAGAAAGTCTAAAAAATGGCGGCGGCTAGTTGCGTGTTGCTGCCCCCTCAGGCGTGCACATTTTTCAGAAACAGGCCTTGCTCGTCTGATGGCACAGTACTTTGTGGACTTTACCTGTCTGCAGCAAGCTAAGAATTTCCAAGGTGATGCATTGTCTGTTACAAAGGTTGAAGCAATGGTGGCAATAAAGTGCACAAAGAAACCATGTTTCTGGTGTCAGGAGTGTGGTGTGGGACTTGCCTTGCACCGTGTTTTGAGAGTGCAAAAGCAACATTCTAATCCTCCATAGTCACTCTTCAAGAACTTGACTTTTCACATTTGCAAGCCTTTCTCAATATCTGCTCTAAAATGTACGTTTAGCATTGAGCGGTTTGAGGCGGAACTGAACCCCTATCAATTCAGAAATTTCTCGTCAATGTACATGTTCTTCTTAGTTCGTTTTTCATAAACAAGTGAATTTACTACCCCCATGTGACATATATTTAGAATCTGCAAAATATTTCCTATCTGTATGCATAAAGAAATGCATTTTCTGAGTTTTTTGGGGATTTTGTGCCGGCATATAAAGGGCAGCATTGGCAATTTTTTTACCATGTGCAGGAAATGGCGTTTTAGATTCCCGACACCCACCTGTCATGGGTCCGATAGTAGAATTGTTCTGTAAATTAAAATAACTTTAAATAAGCAAGAAAGTGCGAAAGCGAAATTGATACCTGGCCGAGCAGCCAAGCAAAACATCTTGGTATGACGTCATGAGCGGTACACCAGCAGGGAAGACTCACAAGGCCTGCCGGTCCCTGCCAGCGCGGAGAACAAAAGTGGTGAAGAGCAGACGCTCAGCTGATTCAGGACCACGCCTGGACCATTGGTACAATGCTTTTGGGTGCAAAATATGTCACCTGCACCAGCTCTTTGGAGCTGTGAAACAATGACAGCTACAATTCCAAAGAATTCAGTAGCCATGAATCGCCATTCACATTCGACCCACCACCACCAGAGCCAGTGCCCTGTGCAACACATCGCACTGGAATTTGAAGACCAAGCTAGTCCTAACCACTGATTTGTAATACATGCTGCTTGCTATTTTAGGTGTTTTACCCCTTCTCATTTATTTAATTTCATTTATTGCACCTTAGGGCCCGAAGGCATTATGTAATACCCTTGTGGAACAAGCTTTCTAACAGGCATAGCTTGATGCTCAGATCGAGGAAACGTTCGCGAACAACTAACCTGCCACTTTCTCTCGGGCAAAACACACCCGCATGTTGTTAAATTGCTCTCGTACTACCGTACGCTACTTTTATTTGCTTTATTTCATTAATTTCTTTTGTTACCAGTTCCTTTTTTATTGTATTGCATTTGGAAACTTGATGTACGCCACCCTTATGTTTGCGAACTTATTACGAGTTGCTTTTTATTGCATTGTATTTGAAAGGGAAGTGTTTCACATACTCACTATAAGATGTTGTGGAGCGCTTCTTTCTGAAGTTATATGTCGATTTATAGAGGGCACAATTTCCCCGGAAGAACGCCACAAAGTGTCCAAAGCACCTATTGTTGTATTTGGGCACATCAGCATGGTACAGCGCCCGCTCGCCATTCTCTTGAAGTATAATGCAAGCCCAGCATCAGTGACATCAAATAATGTCAGAACATAGCAAAACACGCAGGTTTTGTGCATGTAAGCACTTTCGCACCACTATGAGTCGGGCTGGTATGAGCGACCGGACACCTTTGAAAACAGTGCGCGGAAAGACTGTAGTACACCACATTGTTATACTGCCTACTTATCATCCTTCGTACACTTTTCATGCACACAATTCATGTGTTCCAAAAAGTAACCATAGATGAAGACTTTGTGCATATGATTGTGAGAATTATAGTTTTCTCCTGGCAATGCCGATGCCATATACTGACATTGTTGGCAGCTGAATCGAAGGGGGCCTCTGCTTGCTGCCCATTTGGGATACGAAGCAGACAGTGCACATTGAAAGCTAAATAATGAGTCATCATAACAATACGTAGTCACATTTAATTTTACGCAAGTGCCAGCAACGCGGCTGCCAGCCTTTGAGAATGGCAACGTACTAATGTTGATAGTGCGCCGGGGGGGGGGGGGGGGGGGGGGGGGGGGGGGGGGGGCGACGCTGTGCTCTAGGGCACCCAATGCGTATCTTGCAACCGGGCGCAAGGGTAACTGGCGACGCAATCTCCCACACGAAAGGAGCAAAGCGGGAAGGCAGCGCAGGAGGGAGGGAAGGAGGGAGAGGGGGGGCGGCTTCTACTCTGCCAACAAATGCGTTCTTGTACTTTGCGTCTGTGCCGGCTGTCGGGGTTGTCGCGCGCACCGTATGTTGAAAGCGAACTCCACACGGCTCTGACCTTTGTATGCGTTGTGCTTACGCTGCTCAGTTTCCGTTGTAGCGATAGACCGCACTTCCCATGCCTGCGTGGGGAAAAGCGCAAAAGCAAGAAAAGCGCCACCGTGTCAAACTCTTCGCGCCCAATCGCGGCCTCCGCGCTGTCCGGCGCCGCGTCCGCGGCCTCCGCACTAAAAGAGAAAAGGAGAAAGCTCGTGACAGCGCGCTGTTCTCTTTCGCGTCCGTCGGTGGGGCGGCGTTTATTCGTATCAACCGACGTTGGTCGAAAATCGATTCGTAACAACCGTTATCTAGCATGTTGCAAAGTAATGGGGCTCGGCCGGGACCACAGAAAATTCGTATCATCCGGAAATTTGTATTAGCCGTGATCGTATCGTCGAGATTCCCCTGTATATGCTCACTGCCCTGATCGTTTTGATGTCAACCGGTATTCACTGATGTCGTTTCTGGAATTTCAAAAACCTTTGCAAGAAAATTCCATAGAAAGATTTTCATCATGCCACGAGGATTCGAACATACAACCAACATATTGGCAGTTCAGGATTCTGTCTCTCAGCCATTCTGCCAATGCTACAGCAGTGGAGAATATTGATCCTGGAGAGCATGATCACACCAGCAGCTGCTCGTTGGCTAATGCCCGCTCAACATCTATGTACTGGATAGAGCCGACTTCTGCACCGTCTTCATGTTTCAAACATGCCACCTTTTCAGTTGTGGAGGCAGTCTTAAATTAAGTTTTCTTCTTCTACATGTAATGCCAATGATTGAATGCATCTGCTTCATCTTCATTATTTTTCTTCTTCTAGTGCTCAGCTTCTTCTCTTGTTTACTGGATGGCGCTTACGTTATCTTGCTTTTTTCAAGGTAGCAAGAGGTCTACTATGGTGTAGCCCTGACATAAAATTGAGAAAAGCCAAATGCATCTAGCAGTCAGAAGTTAAATGAATTTGAAAAATGAGCCTGTAGATTGGTGCCTTCGTAAGGAAAATCTCTACTAGCCACCCTTTGCTTGCCACTCACGCTGAGCACCTCGCAAAGGTGCCTTTAGTGTATCATTGGCTGTGTTATGCTGGTGTAAAGCTTTCAATACCGCCTTTGCACAGCAATCTTTTTCATTTATGTTTATGCCAAGGAGAGTCAGGTGGTACAAGAATGTTATATTCTTGAGACATTGTCCTGACATGTTAATGCTCCTGTTCCTGGTGCATGCAAGATCTAACATTACCACTGACATCATGGAAGGCAGTTCTCTGGGCTGACCTGTCTAGCTTCAGTTTAGATGTGGTGTTCTTTGACCACTTAAAATCGTCTCTGTATTTTTATACAATATTTTTTTTTGAATAACAGGAAGTGCACAGTACAATCTCTTTTCAGACAGAGTAAATTGTTCCCTTTAATGCATGCCCAATTACTAGGAGTACTACTGAGACCAGCACTAGTTTCACCGTATTCGTTCATTGTGCAGCTCCCATCATCTGCATGTTCAGAGACTACTGCTGACAAAAAAAAGGCCCATATATGTGGGGAAAGCAGACATAATGCTTGTGACTAAGCCTGTGCCAATGCTGTTATTGCATCATCATGAAATAATTTTAAGTGAAAACAACGGTCTGTCGCCAAGAGATAGAGATCTCTGGTGCGGTCAGTATGTTGACAGATGACTGTGGCTGTTCTATTCCACTAGTAATCCGTGGAAAGTTCAAAATAACAGCATGAGCAAAGTAATCATTGAGCGCAGCTTAGTCAGTGTACTGGAAATAAGCCAGCTGTGATACTAGCCAATAGCACCATTGGGGACCTCTCATAGGCGACCGTAGTGGTATCTACACCATGCTTATCAGGACCAGTAACATCCACATGTGTCGGAAAACCAGTGTCCGATTCCATATTTCTCGCTACTTAGCAGGTGGGTGATCTTGTACCTTAATGAGGTGTGAGAACCATGGATAGAACTGACTATACTTGAATCAAAGAGTGCATTGCCGAGGTGCCAAGGACACCTGCTTCTGCAACCGTAAAATGATGTGTAACAAGAGTTGGCAGAGAGAGAAAGGAGTATGCAATGATTGAGGGCACTCGGCACCCCTAATAAGGAAAGGATAAAGCTGCAGTGTAGAATATGCAGCTTTGTATACAATATGGATCATTATGTGGATAATCAAAGAAGACTGGAGCATTACAAAAGAGTCCACCCGTAGTCATACAAGCTTTAATAACAGATCCAAAACAGTACTGGCTAAGAGCCAGTCCAATCTATAATATGAAAACATAATATTCATAAACATGGTAAAAGAAATTATGTTATATTGTTTATGCTTCATGAAATTCTATGGCAACCAAATAATATCACTGCACAAGGTAACAAGGTTTTGATGTCTTAAGAGTTCACTTGGTTCAGGGCCATGCAGTAAATGTTTTGCTAACTGCACCTATTTTTTTTGTCATTAGGAACTTATGAAATGGAAGCATGTGTCTTCTCTCATGATTTCACCAGTGCAGGATGTCATTGTCATTATATGTACCTGCTGAATCAATTGACAAGCGAACCATGAAGGTTGCAAGCTAGCCGCCACAATTACTATGCCAATTGGCTACTTGGAGAAAGGCAAGAAGACAGTGGCATTTGTTTTACATAGTTTAGAAACTGGAAAAATACTGCTTATTCATTATGTAGAAAGATCACCCTGTGCTGTTTTTATTTTACATTTCAGATGCATTAATTCGTGTTCACCTGCAAAGAAACAAGCCATCCTGTGTTGAGGAATAGCATAAATTAGATTAAAGCAAGAATAATCTGTCAACCTGTTTAGCTTTTGAAAGTGTGTGGCTGTTGCATTACCTTCTAGGTAAGATCAGAAATTAAATATAGTAGCAAGACAGTCTGTGAAAGTCTCGGGCATGTAGTCGTGCATGCTAAAAATTGGTGCTGCCTCGAAACTGCACTTTACAGTGTCTCGTTTGTCAGAAAAGCTGTCAGTGTTGCATGCTTCACAGCAGCTCTTGCAATCAAGGTTCTCATCTTGCAATCAAGGTACTCAACCAAAAGCCTAAGTAGGGTAGAACTGATTTCAATACTGATCTCATTAGACTATAAGCATTGTGAGCAACAAGGCACATGGCCAAAGCATTGACAGAGTAGAGAAACATGTATCGTGCATCAGTCGTATGCATTCAGCTACAGAACCAATCTTGCGACCTCTGGGAGACAGCTGTGCCAACAGGGCATTGAGGCAAGGCGTGTCATTTTGAAAGCAGCTGTGCCACTTATTGAAAGCTTGCTTTACATTTCAGTCTTTCTATGGTGGGCTTCTATGAGCAAGTTTTCATTCATTGAGTCAGCTGGTGGAAGCTTCCTTTTTCCCCTTTAATAAAGGTGCTTTCTTTATAACGAGGGTGACGTGGCCCTAAGGGGAATGCAAGTCCTGATCAATGTTCATCACACCTAGCACAGACAGCTGTAAAAATGACTGCGAGTTTTAGATGAGCAAGAGTCAGCATTTTTTGCCCTGCACATTCATTTGGCTGTTATACCAGATGTTGACCGAAGCATAAAAATCATCATCAAACATCTTGGAGGGTTATTGTGTACTGGTGATTTCTTGTAGAAGTAACTGGCTTAGTGTGTTAATGTTTAGGAATTCTGATCGCTGTAAACGCTCCTGCAAAGGGCTAGTGCATATATGAAGGCTAATGGATGTTTGGGCACGTGGCTGAATGCAGTGCTTGTGTGATGTCTGGAAGACTGTAGTGAAAAGCAAGTTAGCTTGAAACTGGAGATTGTCGAGGGCTTGCATTCTTAAGGATCACAAAAGGCAAATTTATGTTTAGGTCTCACCAGGTTTTTGATGAGGGTAGCTGTTTGGTAGTTCTAATTTCTCATTTGTTTCAGCGCAGGCATAACAGCACACGACACAGCACATGGCTCTGTCTGAATCCTTGTATGCCTATGTCATTTTGCCTGCACTACTACAGCAAATTAGTTGCAGGCTTTTGAGTGTTAGAATTTTGAGTAGTGTGACCTATTCGACTTACTACAAATGGATTCGGGCTTGCTGGTTTTGCTGAGTCCCTTGTAAAATTGCTCATGCATTTGTCAATCTTTTTTACTTTTTTAGTATTCAAGCTCTATGTTTTTTTACCTTCACAATTGTAACTTGGCGCATAGTCTCATAATGATCCGTCCTTTTTCTTGGTTAAATTTAATGTTGCTTGGAATGCTACCATTCATTTAGATCTACAATTCACATAAAATGTGAATTAAAAGTAGTTGCACTCATGATTGCTTGTAGCCAATTATAACATCTGCACTCATGGCTTTGTAGCCAATTATAACATCTGATTGTTGACCGTTTTTGCACACTTCAGCCACTTTTCAACTATGCAAGAAAATATAATGCATCAACTGCATTTTTTATACACACAGCCAGAAATTTGAATATATTTTTTGGATGGCTTGTTTTGAAAGGACTTTCTTAATGGCACTGACAATTGGGCTAGTTGGTACGGATGCATGGCTTCAGAACAGCGCAACAAGGAAGGCGAAAGAACACACGAACACAAGGCGCTTGTGTTCGTGTGTTCTTTTGCCTTTTCGTGTTCCTTGTTGTGCCGTTCTGAAGCCATTCTTAATGGCCCAAATTAAGCGGGTGAACCTGATTTCCAGGATGTACAGCAAAATGTCATTTATGTCTTGAGTTAAATAGCTGAGCGCCACTATTGCTTCAGCTATTGCTTCAGTGAAATGGTTTATTATAGAAAGCCACAACTTTCCATTATTTGCACTCATGGGAGGAAACTTACCTTCCAAAAATTGACTTTGCATTTTTTAGGAGCTGTGTAATTGGCACATTAGAGCTGTCAAAAGTATAAAGCTTAAAAACTTAGTTTTCAATGTGAAGAATAAAAAAAAAAAAGTTCCGTCCATCTGTTCGTCCCGTCCATCCATCATGTTGTGATGCCATCGTCATTTCTTCAATTGGGTATATATCAGAATAAGTATTGGGGGGGGGGGGGATATAGCATGAATGACACGTCATGACATCAATGACACAATGTACTTGTCATGGCATGCATGTCATCACATAAATGGTATGAATGACATGATGCCGCCATGGTTGTTTCTTTATCTCGATGTATATCTACATATGAATGAGGACATGTGTGCATGACTTGACATGAATTGCATGCTATAAATGTTATCACATGAATGGCATGCGTGTCATGGCATCACGTCTTGTATGCCATGATATTAACGAAAAAACATGCAGCGTGTCATGATATGTCATTTTTGTCATGTCATGCACGTTTGTCTCGCCACACATATCCTGAAACATATCCAGTTAAGGAAACGACCACGATGCCATCACCTCATGTCAATTATGTCATTCATGACAATCACATCATGATATGCATGTCATTTCATTCATGTCCTGGATATCCCGATACATAACTTGTTAAAAATGTACCTGTCTTGAATGACAATCATGTCATAACATCCATGACATGTCACGATATGAATGTCATAAATGAGATAGCATTAACAAATTGAATCACATGACATGCATTTCTTTAACTGGATATTTATTTATTTATTTATTGATACCTCAAATGCCCCTAGTATGGGGTATTACATAAGGGGTGGGTTACATTTGTATGAGTTCCTCAATGAATGACTTGAAGTGGCAGGGATCGGAGTGGTGCGCAGCATCGGTGGGCAGATGATTTCCACCGTTTGCTGTTCGAATGAAAAATGAGTTGACATGCACAGTAGTGCGCGCAGGCGGAGGGTATACAGCCTTAGAATGACTGTTGCGGAGCGAAAGCCGATGAGCAGGTATGATAATCGAGTGAGCAAGAGACGAGTGATAAAACTTGTGGTAGAGGGACAGGTGCGCTATTTTTCTGCTTCACACAAGACTGGGAAGATTAGCCGTATATTTTAGATCAGTGACGCTAGAATAGTATGAATAATCTGAGAAGACGAATCTAATAGCACGGTTTTTAATGGACTCAAGAGATTTTTGTAGGTTAATCTGGTGCGGGTCCCAAATTGCGCATGCGTATTACAGTTGTGGACGAATAAACGTTTGGTACGTTAGCAATTTTACGTGATGAGGGGTAAACTTAGGGTTACGCCGGACATAGCCAAGGACACGGTTAGCTTCATTTGCTATACTTGCTATATGATGTGACCAGCTCAGATCATTAGCCACTGTGATACCCAGGTACTTATATGATGAAGCTAAAGATAATTCGGAGCCAAAAATGATGTACCTATGTGCTTGGTAGGAAGCTCGGCAGTGGAATGAGATCTGCGAAGTCTTCCTGATATTTACACACATTAACCAAGTTCTACACTAGTTTTCAAGAGTTAGTAAATCGTTTTGAAGGGAAATGTTATCGTGGAAGCTATGGATAGGACGGTAAAGGACTCAATCGTCTACGAAAATGCGAATACAGGAGGAGATGTTTGTTGGTAGGTCGTTGATGAAGATTTAAAAAAGTAACGGTCCGAGAACGGTGCCTTGAGGAACTCCGGATATAACAGGTGCTAACGAGGAAGTATGCCCATTAATACAGACAAACTGTTGCCTGTTTTTTAGGAAGCCACTCAGCCAGTCGAATACAAAGGAGTTAAGATTTAGGTGTGAGAGCTTAAGGAATAGTTGTTTGTGTGGTACCTTGTCCAGGGTGCGTACAGGTCTTTGAAATCCTTGAAAACCCTTGAAATTGAAAAGTGCATTTTCAAGGCCCTTGAAAGTCCTTGAATTTTTTTCCTTCCTTGAAAATCCGTGAATTTCGTGAGCAGTGCACTCTGATACCGACATTGCGACCTCCTTTCTGTGGTAGATCGGTATGTTCTGACATACTCCCCATTTCAGAAGCAATACGCCGGCACGAGCACACACGCTTCCGTTTTACAGAACTGCGGGGGAAAAAATAAAAGGCTTCACCGCGTCAAACCATGAACGTTCATTCATTTTGTGTTGTGATCTTGAGAAGTTATCAAGGCTAGACGTTTTATTATAATTGTGATATACATTCATTTATTGTAAGTGCAATAAAACTAGTCATTTTTGGGAATGTTAGAGTAAAGAAATCCTACTTTGGATGCCGCTTTGAGTCCTCGAAAAACCTGTGACAGGTCCTGGAAAGTCCTGTAACATCCCTGAAATTTTGCCTTGGAAACCGGTACGAACCCTGCTTGTCAAAGGTTTTCTCGAAGTCGAGGAACAGGGAGTCTATGGGAACATTGCGATCAATGCTTGAGCTGAAGTCATGAGTAAATAATGCAAGCTGGGTCTCACAAGATAAACCTTTTTGAAAACCATGTTGCTGTGGGTGAAAGAAGTCAACAGAAATTAGAAACTTGGTTACATGCGAATAAATGACGTGCTCTATTAATTTTGAGGCCACACTCGTTAATGAAAGGTTTGAATATATGTGTCATGACATGCATGTGTGACATCAATGACATGTCATGCCTTGCGTGCCATAAAATGATTGGCATGAATGCCATGAGTGCATATCATGGCATGTCTGTATGACAAGTCATGACATGATTCCCATGAATGGTATGACATGCATGATAAGAATGACATAAATTCATGACATGCATGCATGCATGGGATCACATTATTACCATGACAATAACTTATGTCGATCCAGTGGACCAAGTTGTGTACTAACTTCGGCTGATGGCTATATTTATTTATTTATTTAGCATACTTCCAAGGCCTGAGGGCATTACAGGAAGGAGTGGTAAATAACAAATGTTTGCAAATGTTTGCAAAGAATACAGTATAGCAAGTTAACAAAAGGCTTCACGAATAGCAGTCTTGAAGCTGTCGGTGATGGCAGCAATGGAAGCAAGAAGGTGGTTCCATTCTATGCTAGTTCGTAGTGAAAGATTCGCTGTAGGTCTGGCAAGATGGCACACCAACTTTGTAGTTATTGTCTGAACACGATGATACATAGGCTTGAGTGGGAAAAAAAATGTCTTTTAGAATTAGATCATAATGATAGATTTTGTGGAACAATGAAAGGCGAAAGCATGTAAGGCACAAAGATAGTTCAGGTAAGGCAGGTGTTGCTTTCATTGATGATACGCTAGCATGCCGAGAGTAATTTGATAGAATGAAACGAGCTGCGCAATTCTGGACGAATTGAATAATTGCTGAGAGTGTAGTGTTCTTGATGTCCCAGATAGAGCATGTGTCGTCTAATTTAGGGCGAACAAGTGTTTTATATAGATCTAGATTTATTGACAAAGGTGATCAGGAAAAATTACGTCGTAAGTAACTCAGCATGCTGTTTGCGATGTTAGTAACAAAGTCAACATGTATGCGCCAAGAAAGATTGCAACTGATGTGGATGCCGAGGTACTTTTAAGAGGTCACAGGATCGAGCAGGATACAGTCAAGAAAATATGCACGGCTAATAGTGTGGCTCCGTCGAGATATTCGCATGCGTTTACACTTCTTGATGTTTAGCCGCATCATCATTGATATATTGCCGCACCTGTACTCCGATGAAGAAGAGGACAATGAGAGTATGCATGGAAGTTTTAATCAAGGCGCAGTGAAAAAGAAGTAGAAGTCGCAGTAGCGCGCAGTATTAAAAAGGCGACCTGCTGCTGTTCCTCTTGATCAGTATTCTGCGACCTCTGTTTTTGATATTGCGACAATATTTAACTGCATCATCCACTGAAAACACCAAGTATCTGTTTTGTGCACATCGTCCTGAAGTGCAGCTTGGTCATTAGCGGAAGATATGTGGCTATAAAGAATGCAGTCATCTGTGAAAAGACAAAGGGTTGAAGAGATGTTATCTGGAATGTTATTAATAAAGATAGCAAGTAGCAAGGGCCCAAGAATGAAGCTCTGTGGTACTCCTGATATAACTGGGACACAAGGTGATGAACTTACAGCGACTACTGTGTATTGGAATAAGTTATTCAAAAAGGATTCTATCCATGACAGTACAGACGCGTCTAGTAAAAGGCACGAAAGTTTGGCCATTAATCCTTTGTGGGGAATGCAATTGAAGGCTTTGGAAAGTCAAGGTAAATGATATCAGTTTGGAAAGAGGAATCGAGATTTAAGTGAAGGTCTGTTCTGAACTTGAAAAGCTGGCTTTCACATGAAAAACCGCGCCTGAAACCGTGCTGCCTGGGAAAACAGAATCCGTGGTTGTCAAAGTGTGAAGATATTTGAGAATAAATTATGTGCTTTCAGAACTTAAGTCAAAGCATGTTAAGGAAATGGCTCGGTAATTTGAAGGATCTGATCGACTGCCCAATTTGTGAACAGAGATGACTTTACGTGACTTCCAATGTGTTGGGATAGATCCTGTAGTAATGGAATGGCTGAATATGAGCTGCAAAATCTTACTGGACACATGCTTTGTACTTTTAATTCCTTTTGCAGAAATGTCATCAGGTCTGGGACTTCTGGAAAGCTTGAGGTTAGCGAGAAGCTTCCCAATTCCGGATAGAGTAACAGTAATGAGTGAAATTTGAGGGAAGTTTGTAAGTGGCAAACTAGAGGGAATGTCAGCAGTTTCACGCGTAAGGATAGATGAAAAATAGGTGTTAATACATCTGCATACTTACTGGAAGGAACTTCAGTACCTTTCTGATCAAGCAAGAAAATCACGCAAGAATGTTTTTTTGTGTGTGTGTGTTAGTAGGCCCCCAAATTTACTGGGATTATCCTGGAGGAAACTTAGCTGATGAAAGAACTTATGCTTCGTATCATGTAGTAGTTTGTTGTACTTCTGCAAGCAATCAAAATACTTAGCCCATTTGTGTGAAGCGTTTGTAGTATGCGCTTCTCGAAAAAAGTGTTTTTTCTTTTTTGACATTTTTCTTAGAGCGTTTGTATACCATAGCTTGCTAGCATCAGTGCAAATGTGCACTAATGGCATGCGTTTTTCTATCAACAGGAGCATTTTATTTTTATAACACAGCCAGTTTTCTTCGACCAAATGCAAAGGCACCGTTTCACGAAAGTCATGGTAAAAATTGAGTAGTTCCTCGTTTATCTCAGAAAAATTTCCTTTGTTGTATTCACGAATGAATTTCGCAATGTGCTGACGCGCAGGGACGGCAGTAGAAAAATTTAACAGCAGAATTTTGTGATCGCTTAGACCATGGATGCATAGCTTTGAATTAGGGAGTTCGGGGTTTGAAACGAAAACTAAGTCTAAAATGTTAGTGCCACGGGTAGGAGTTGTGGCAGTCTGCGTGAGGTTAAAAGTGAGTGTTAGATCGAGAAAATCTCTGGAGGAAGGTGACTGTGCCATTAGGTTACTCCAATTGATGTAGGGATAGTTAAAGTCGCCGGAGACCAGATAATCAGCTCCCGGGAAGCACGTTTTCAGATTTTACAAGATAGAATAGACATCACAATTAAATGTGAAATCGCAGTCCGGTGAATGATAGCAGGCAATTATTATGCATGTATTTGATGGCAACATGAGCTTTAGGCACAGTATCTCGTCGTGGCAGTTAAATGATATTGTAAATTATGTCACGGCAACACTCCACTACCCCGGTGTTGCGGCCTATCAAGTCTGTGGATTGTGTAAGATGCGCTTTCTGTCAGCAGTTCCTCATTCGTAATTTCTGCATTTAGCCATGATTCAGTGAACACCGCAATAGTACCAACAGCATTATCATTGAGCAGTGATTCTATAGCATCTTTTTTAGGCAAGTAACTTCTGATTTTGACCAACATCACGGTGGTGCTGTGGCAGGTTTGAGCATGTGTTAATATTGCGCATGGGTTGATGCGTGTGGAATGCTGAGCAAGTAAGACAGGCGGCAGCTCCTGCTATGAATTTGCCTCGACAACCGAGTTAGTTTCAGGGTGATAGCAATACTGCTTCTTAGCTATGATGAGTTTGTCAAATCGGATCTTGAATGGCTCTTTTTATTCTAGAGTGAAAGAATACAGTTTCTTGCATGCTAGCTGCACTCATGCTGAAAAGTCTTCATGGATTGAAAATGTTGAACCTTTAAGTTTCGAAGCTTTGCAAAGGATCTTGATCTTATCTTTGTATCTTGCTAACTTAACAACGATAGGCCACTTCTTACCAGTTCGAAAGCGGCCCAGTCTGTGTGTGCGCTCTATGTCATTATCTGTAAGGCCAAGCAGTTCAGACCAAAAAGTAATTATTTTTGCTTCGGACTCGGGCCATGATTCACTGTTTCCCTCTTCAATTCCGAAAAAGAACAGGTTCGATTGACGAATGCAGTTTTCAGCGTCATCACATTTCTCACCAATGATCCTAATTTCTTATGCTAACTTCGAGAAATCTTTATGTGTGGAAGATTTTATCTAAGGGCAGATGAACAGCGGGCATCTACAGTTTTTTTCCAGCTGATAAACCTGAGCTGAAAGATGACCAACTGAGTTTTAATTGTTAGTCTGGACAGCACGTATTAAACCCAGCTCTGATAATATGGAAGACTGCAAAAATTCAAGTCGCAAAGGTGTTATTGAGATAGGGTCTATGGTAGGAGTGGAATTATCGGGATTAGGTCCAGGGTTCAATTCAACATTCCCAGACAAAAGAAGGCGCATGTATACAACAGCACCTGATACACAAGCATAAAACAGTGATTTGCACAACAGCTGCTTATTTATTTATTCAAAATACCTTACAGGCCCGAAGAAGGGGCATTGGTAAGGGGAGCTTCAATATTTTACATAGTATAAGGAGCATACAATTATACAAAACATAAGAACACTTTGTTAATAATAATTCAATCCAGAATCAAGTTTACATAATGTCTAAAATCCTCAAAGCAAAAAAGACAAAAAAGGCATGCGAGAAGCAAAGCAGACAAGCAGTTATTTAAAGTAAGAAATGCATGTTTGTGTCGTGACGGAATTTTTTTTGTTAGCTTCTGCTATCAGGATACTGGGAAGGTCGTTCTACAAGCGGATGACATGTGGAAGCGCAGATGAGTTAAAAGTGGCTGTTTTACCATATATTCAAGCATATTTCGCATAGATGACACAACCGCAGTAGTGCAACAGAACAGATAGCTGAAGCGTAGCACTCGCACCCATGACTGCCATCAGGCACCAGAACCTCGGATCATACCGTCACTATCAATATCATTTACTAATATTAGAAGCCTAGTACGCAAGCTTGAACAAGTCGCGTCTTTCTTTGACGATACAGGTTCTGACATTATCATCTTCATGGAAACATGGCTCCATCCTGAAATTTAAGACAATGAAGTAAGTCCCATACCTACCACATATAATATTGTTACAAGCAAGGGGAAAAGGGGTTTATTTAGGCGTGCAAGAGCAGGAACAGCAGGCTACGAACAGCAGGAATGGCCGCTGCACAGTCGTCGTTTTCCTCTTCCTTTCTCCTTTTATCCGCACGTCCCTTTTACGTGCTTGTACGCAACATACCTCTCCTCGCAGACAAAGCCCACTGGGCGAGTCAACTGGCTTGTCGTGGCATGCATGATTTCAACCTGGCGACATGCGCGACTTGTGTCCTAGCAGAGCGTCGACCAGTGTTTGTGAGGTGTGCGAGAGTGTAGTTCATTTCTCTGATCTTGTTGATGACAACCTACGGTCCATCGTAGTTTGCCAGCAGCTTTTGGCACAAATCGCACTTCCTTGTGGTAGTCCAAAGCCAAACGAGATCACCAGGGTGATATGTTACATTTCAATGTCGTGCGTTGTAGCGTGCTTTGGAGTTTTCTTACGATGCCAAAGTCCACAGACGCGCAAGTCGCCGAGCCTCTTCAGCGAGGCATAGTGTATCGGCGACTGCAGGATTGTCGTGGTCATAAAAAGGGAGGACAGTGTCGAGTGTTTACTGGGGCGGGTGAGCATATAGAAGGAAGAAGGGGCTGTAACCGGTTCTCTCATGTTTGATGGTGTTGTATGCGTAAGTAATAAACGTTAGAACTTCTTCCTAATTCTTATGATCGGACGCAACATACATGGAAAGCATATTCGTGATCGTTCTATTAGTGCGCTCAGTGATGCCGTACGTTTGCGGAAAATACATTGTCGAGTGCCTGAGGTGTGAGTCACATAAACACAGAACTCTTCCACGATATCCGCTGTGAATTGACGTCTCCGGTCGCTTATAATAACACAAGGCGGTCCATGTCGCAGAACAATAACGTGAAGTAAGAAGAGTGACACTTCGATAGCAGTGGCTGATGGTATAGCCACCGTCTTGCAGTAGCATGTGAAATAGTCGGCGCAGACATTTATCCAGCGGTTCCCCTTGGATGACTGAGGAAAAGGTCCTAACAGATCAATTCCAACTTGCTGAAAGGGCAAGCTGGGAAGTGGCACAGGTTGAAGGAGACCAGATGGGGCAGTGGCTGGACGTTTCCGATGTTGGCACTGTATGCAGATGGCGACATACAACTCAACTGAATGTCGCATCCGGGGCCAGTAAGAGAGTTCTTGAATGCGATAAAGGGTGCGCACAGTGCCTAAGTGACCAGAGGTAGGGTCATCGTGCATAGTCTGAAGGATTGCTGGCCGGAGATGCTCCGGCACCACTAGAAGGAAGCGTGTACCCGTGCTTGAGTAGTTCCTTTTGTACAGGAGCCCGTCACGTACACAGTAACTGCTTGCTGCAGTGGTACGGGCTGAAGTGAAGAGTGGCTCCAATTTGGTGTCTGTTCGTTGTTCTGCTTTGAACGCATCGATATCAGGAAAAGTGGGTGTCACAGAGGCAACGAGATGATCAAAATCGTCTGCGTCGCAGTCCGTCGTGGTATGCGGCATATGGGAAAGACAGTCTGCGTCAGCATGTTTTCGACCACTCTTGTAGGACGCAGTGACGTTATATTCCTGCAACCTCAAAGCCCAGCGCGCAAGGCGACCACAAGAGTCGCTGAAGGTTCACGAGCCAGCACAGGGAATGATGGTCTGTAACGACTAGGAATGGGCATCCGTACAAGTAAGAGCGAAATCGCTGAACCGCAAAGGTTACAGCGAGGTATTCTTGCTCTGTCACCGTGTAATTGCGTTCAGGTTTGCTTAATGAGCGGGCTTGCATAAGCAATCACGTGCTGACCGTCATCATAGCGTAGGACGAAGATGGCAACCAGACCAACGCCACTAGCATCTGTGTGGATTTCTGTCGGCGCAGTAGTGGCGAAGGATAGGTCGGGAGGTCAGCGGGAACTTCAACTGACAAAATGCAGAATCGCACTCGGGTGTCCACTCAAACCATGCATCTTTATGTAGCAGATTTGTCAGAGGATAGGCGACGTCAGCAAAACCAGGAATAAATTGGCAAAAGTAAGAGCAAAGACCCAGAAAACTACGAAGTTGCTTCACTGACTGCAGGTGCACTGAATGCCTCAACAGCTGCTGTCTTGAGGGGATCAGGCCGGATGCCGTCTTTGTCAACAAGATGACTCAGCGCAAGGGTTTGACGGTCACCAAAGTTACATTTCTTGGAGTTCAGAACCAGGCCAGCATTTTTGATGCAGTCGAGGACAATATCCAGGCGCGTATTGTGCTCATTGAATGTGCGCCCAAATATAAAAACATCGTCAAGATAGCACATACACATGTTTCACTTTAACCCACGCAGAATGGTGTCCATGAACCTTTCAAAGGTTGCCGGAGCGTTGTACAACCCAAATGGCATCACATTGAGTTCGAATAATCCATCCAATGTTATGAAGGCTGTTTTCTCCTTGTCTGCTGGGTGCATCGGGATTTGCCAATATCCTGAGCATAGGTCCACTGAAGAAAAATAAGAGGCCGAATGAAGGCAATGAATTGCATCATCAATCCGGGGCAGCGGATAGACATCCTTCTTAGTCAAGGCGTTTAATCTTTGATAATCGACGCAAATCGACCAAACAATATGCTGAGCTTGAAATACTTTTTTCTCACCTTCGCGAATTTGATCAGCTTCCTTCTTGGAGCTGCTTTTTAGCGGCTTTTACTTCCATATGCCACAAACATGTATGCAAACATGCTTGTTGGAAATCAATTCAATCTTGCTTCTAGTGTAGCTGACAAGGTGCGTTCTGCTGAAAGGTGCGTTCTTTATCCTTACAGAAGGTCAACTTCGCTGTGATGGGTCTCTTTTTGTTATCGGCATGCTTGTATAATCTATGAACCCTTTTGAAGTATGGGCCTGATAGGCTTCAGTCAAGTTTTTCAGCACAGAAACCAACAATTTTTTGCTCGGACGAAGCCCAGTCCTTTCTTTCGTTATCCGCTATGTTAAAGAAGAGCAGGTTTGAGCGTCGCATTCTATTCTCAGTGTCATCGCACCGTGAAGAAATTGTGGCCAATTGATCGAATACACTCTGAAGGATATCAGCACCAGCTGTGCTATCGGTCGAGCTTCCAGATGCTGGAGTGTCGACCAGTGCGGCGATCTTTGCATTCCGCAGCTTGATTTCACCTTTAGTGGCCTCCTATTTTTGTTTCGAAGTTTTTAGTTCAGCGAGTAGTGTTACCTGCTCATCTTCTAGCTTTTGAAACTTGTTTATAACTGCTGTATGACTGGCTTTGACACTAGTTTGTTCAGAAAGCAAGTGTGACTGTGCTTCTTCTAATTCCTTAATTGCCTCTAGTGCAGCAGCAAAAGCTTCTTGAGCCTTAGTCATTGGTCCAGGATTTGTTTCAACGTCTCCTGACAGCATCAGTGTTATTGCAAACAAGGCATAGCACATTTCAGACGCAAAAGCCAAAAACTGTTTAAGCACATCATTTAAGTCTCGTGGACATGACACCACCAACAAGCAATACTTACTGGATTTAATGCAAGCAGCTTTCAGGTAACCAACCTGGAAAGGCAACTGACGTAAGCCTGCCATCCTGGAAGTGGTGCCATGCCCAAGTGAAGCGGCTGCTAGCTGACAATTATGAAGGGAGCCTGTTACGTCCAATGTAGTCGTGCTGGATCCATGTTGCCAGATGAGCTGACTGGCTTTATCCAAGCTTAGCCTCTTGCACAACCATGGCGGCCGCGCTGGAGGCGAATCTTCTGCGGCAACATGGCACGAACCGAGCTGTCTAGAACACACGACCCAGATGAACGTGACCTGGAAAGGCAATGGACGTAAGCCTGCCATCCTGGAAGTCGTGCCGTGTACCATAGGTACAAGAATTGTACGTGCCAGCGGGGCATGACACCGCTATAAGAAATGGATCATTGCTTCGCGTGTAGTATGCACGCTGTAGGTAATTGACCTGTAGAACAAACAGCAGTTTCGAGGGCTTGTTCGTAGCGGTACACAGCCCCAAGTGATGACGCAGAGGCGGCAGTTAATGTAGACCATCCAGGTCGTTGGCGCTGCTTGTAGAAAGGCATTGCCAGGCGAGATATCCCGAATACTTTGCATTCCGATATGTGCGCGTCTTTCCACAACGACCGATAATGTGCACACGCAGATGTTTTGAAGACGTATGAGCACCTGCGGCACTGTTACTGCTGGCAAAGAATGTTTAGCTTTGTGCAAAAGTTTGTACGCTCGTGCCGGAATGCCAACGCCGCGAATCCCCGCCTCATGCGGCTCGCGGTTTATTACAGCCACTTCGCAGTTGATCACCTTACACGATATGCTGAAACCGCCGCTCTACCTGCAGGCACTGCCAGTGACGTTGCATCCTTTCTGCTCCATCGTTTCATTCTTCGTCATGGCCCACCTCGGGAACTGCTGAGCAATCGAGGCCATGTGTTTTTGTCGCAGGGGTTAGAAGCTCTGCTCGCTCAATGCCATGTTGCTCACCGAACCACCACGGCGTACCATCCTAATTAGTGGGCTTATGGAGCGTTTCAATTGAACCCTTGGTGACATGGTTGCCATGTACGTTTCATCAGATCATACAAACTGGAACATCATCTTCTCGTTTGTCATGTACGCATATAGCATCGCTACACAAAGTACTACAGTATTTTTCACATACTTTCTCCTCTACGGTCGTGATCCTTCCCATACCATCGATAAGGTTTTACCTTATCAACCAGACGCGTCAGAATGTGCTCCCGTTTCAGCCATCGCCAGATACGCTGAGGATTGCCGTCAAATAGCCCAAAATTTCACCTCCGACGACCAACAACGACAAAAAGGCAATCGTGATAGCAACACTGCGAACCCGAACTTCGCTCCTGGCACACTTGTCTTGTTGTCCGAGCCTTGTACCATGCCTGGACTTTCGCCAAAACTTCTCTCGAAGTATGATGGACCATAGTGCATCATCGAAGGCACCACTCTGGTCAACTATGTCACAGAGCCGCTTACACCGACATCCGACAAGCGCCGTTGTGGACGGGATGTTGTCCACGTTCACCGCCTGAAACAATAATATGGACCCGCTCATCTCCACGTCGTTAGTCACCAGAATTGCTCCACTTTTGCACTGGAGGTAATTGTGATGAAGAGCACATGGGCAAGGGGGCCAGCCAGATCGTCTATTCGATGCCTGCAGTGCAACCACTGAGCCAGCCGGATTGCCAGTGCTTGGCACAAATGTAAGCCACTCAGGCAACCAGCTGTTCCTGCTCTGCGTCGCCTGACTTCTTGGTTACTCTTGACGCTACCAGGTGAACTGTTCAATACACCCCTTTCATCATCATCATCATCATCATCATCATCATCATCATCAGCCTATTTTTATGTCCACTGCAGGACGAAGGCCTCTCCCTGCGATCTCCAATTGCCCCTGTCTTGCGCTAGCGTATTCCAACTTGCGCCTGCGAATTTCCTAACTTCATCATCCCACCTGGTTTTCTGCCGTCCTCGACTGCGCTTCCCTTCTCTTGGTATCCATTCTGTAACCCTAATGGTCCACCGGTTATCCATCCTACGCATTACATGGCCTGCCCAGCTCCATTTCTTCCGCTTAATGTCAACTATAATATCGTCTACCCCCGTTTGTTCTCTGATCCACACCGCTCTCTTCCTGTCTCTTAACGTTAGTCCTAAGATTTTTCGTTCCATTGCTCTTTGTGCGGTCCTTAACTTGTTCTTGAGCTTCTTTGTTAACCTCCAAGTTTCTGCCCCATATCTTAGCACCGGCAGAATGCAATGATTGTACACTTTTATTTTCAACGACAGTGGTAAGCTCCCAGTTAGGATTTGACAATGCCTGCCGTATGCACTCCAACCCAATTTTATTCTTCTGTAAATTTTTTTCTCGTGATCAGGGTCCCCTGTGAGTAATTGACCTGGATAAACATACTCCTTTACAGACTCTAGAGGCTGACTGGTGATCCTGAATTCTTGTTCCCTTGCCAGGCTATTGAACATTATCTTTGTCTTCTGCATATTAATGTTCAACCCCACTCTTACACTTTCTCGGTTAAGGTCCTTAATCATTTGCTGTAATTCGTCTCCATTGTTGCTGAATAGGACAATGTCATCAGCAAATCGGAGGTTGCTGAGATATTCACCGTTGATCCTCACTCCTAAGCTTTCCCAGTCTAAGAGCTTGAATACTTCTAGGCATGCAGTGAATAGCATTGGAGAGATTGTGTCTCCTTGCCTGGGGGGGGGGGGGGGGGGGACCACTTTCTTGATAGGTAACTTTCTACTTTTCTTGTGGAGAACCAAGGTAGCTGTGGAATCCTTGTAGATATTTGCTAAGATATTCACGTATGCCTCTTGTACTCCTTGATTACGCAATGCCTCTATGACTGCTGGTATCTCTACTGAATCAAATGCCTTTTCATAATCTATGAAAGCCATATAGAGAGGTTGATTGTATTCCGCAGATTTCTCGATTACCTGATTGATGACATGGATATGATCCATCGTAGAATATCCCTTCCTGAAGCCAGCCTGTTCTCTTGGTTGGCTGAAGTCAAGTGTTGCCCTGATTCTATTAGAAATTATCTCAGTGAATATTTTATACAGTACTGAAAGCAAGCTAATGGCCCTATAATTCTTCAATTCTTTAATGTCTCCCTTCTTATGGATTAGTATAATGTTGGCGTTCTTCCAGCTCTCTGGTACACTTGGAAGTTGTGAGGCATTGCGTATAAAGGGTCACAAGCTTTTCAATTATGATATCTCCTCCATCCTTGATTAAATCGACTGTTATTCCATCTTCTCCAGCAGCTTTTCCCCTGGACATGTCTTTCACGGCCCTTCTAACTTCATCGCTAGTTATAGAAGAAGCCTCTGTATCCGGTTCATCACTATTTCGAATGAAAGTAGTTTGGCTGTTTTGGGTACTGTACAGGTCAGTATAGAATTCTTCCGCTGCTTTTAAGATGTCATCGAAATTGCTGATGATATTGCCATGCTTATCTTTCAGTGCATACATCTTGCCTTGTCCTATGCCAAGCTTTATTCTTACTGATTTAATGCTGCGTCCATATTTTACAGCTTCCTCAATCTTCCCCACGTTATAATTTCGAATATCCATTACTTTCTTCTTGTTGATCAGTTTTGACAGTTCAGCGAATTCTATCTGATCTCTTGAGTTGGACATTTTCATGTTTTGTCGTTTCTTTATTAGGTCCTTTGTTTCTTGGGAGAGCTTACCTACTGGTTGCCTTGGTGCCTTACCTCCCACTTCAATTGCTGCTTCTGAGATCAACCTAGTTACGGTTTCATTCATTACCTCTATGTTGTCTTTATCTTCTTGTTCAAAAGCTGCATATTTGTTTGCGAGCACCAGCCTGAATTGATCTGCTTTTACCCTTACTACCTCTGGGTTGGCCTGTTTCCTCTTGACTAATTTTACTCTTTCTCTCTTCAAATTTAGAGAAATCCTGGACCTCACTAACCTATGGTCACTGCACTTTACCTTACCTAACACTTCTACATCCTGCACTATGTTTGGATCGGCAGATAGTATGAAATCTATTTCATTCCTTGTTTCTGCATTAGGGCTTTTCCAGGTCCACTTCCTGTTGCTGCGCTTCCTGAAGAAGGTATTCATTATTCAGAGCCTATTCCTTTCCGCGAATTCTACTAACATCTCTCCTCTCGCATTCCTAGAATCGATGCCGTAGTTGCCAATTGCTTGCTCACCAACCTGCTTTTCCCCCACTTTTGCATTGAAGTCGCCCATGACTACAGTATACCGAGTTTGCACCTTTCTCATTGCTAATTCAACATCTTCATAAAACTGTTTTATTTCTTCATCATCATGACTAGAGGTTGGGGCGTAGTTTTGTACTACCTTCATTTTGTACCTCCTATTCAGCTTTATTACGACGACTGCTACCCTCTCATTATTGCTGTAGAATTCATCAATGTTGCCCGCTATGTTGTTATGGACTAGAAGTCCTACCCCAGATTCTCTCTTATCTGGAAGACCTCTGTAGCAGAGGACGTGGCCGTTAGTCAGCACTGTGTAAGCCTCACCAGTTCTTCTAACCTCACTAAGGCCAATAATATCCCAGGCAATGCCTGACAATTCTTCAAAAAGTCCTGCTAAGCTAGCCTCACTCGATAGGGTGCGCGTGTTGAGCGTTGCCAGGTTCAGTTTCCATTGGCGGCCTGTCCGGACCCAGAGATTCTTAGCACCCTCTGCCGCGTAGCAGGTCTGACCGCCGCCTTGGTCAGGTGCTCCGCAGCCACTGGGGACTGAAGGCCATGGGTTAATTGTCGGAGTCATGAGGGAGGTAGTGGCCGAATACTGCACCAGGGAGGCCAATTCCTGTTCTGGTGAGGTAGTGACTTTTGATGAAGCTTAGTGGGCCTTCCTAGTTTGGTTGTACCTGAACTAGTATAGCCCCACTAGCCCTCGGCCATTATTTTTTTTCTTGCCGATGTCAGGCACCACTCCATGCCTGAAAATGTAGTGGACTGGAGTAGGATTCGAACTTACGACCTTCAGATTTGAAGCCGAGTATTCTACCTCTACTCCACACCACCACCCTACACCCCTTTACAATTTATTTATTGATTTAGGGTATCAGGGCTGAAAGGCATTACAGAAGAGAGTGGGTTGAGCAGGATAAACAAATAACGCAATGAGTAAAAAGTACCTTTGTAATCGTACAACTCTAGCTGATTGTAAATTGAAAAAAAAATGTCACAGTTTCGCCCTAAGGGCGAAGCAATGAATGCGATAGCAACACAGCAATGTCATACGAAGTAAGGTGAGCGGCTTTGGTAGCAATATGAATTGTAGTAAACATGAGCTGATTAAGTAAGAAGGTGTGCTGCGGCGTAAGTAGACCGACATGAAGAGAGACTCGATGACCACGAGAAGGCGCGTGTGAAACGGTGGTGTTGATGAGAAGCGCTTCCCGTGGGCAGCGCGTGCGAAGGGACACACCTGTAGCGCTGCACTGCCGATCCGGGCAGCATTGCGTGTGTAGCGTGCGTTGGAAAATGTGGCCCGACTATTATGAACTGAATGAACAAGCGTGGTGTGAGCGTGCACAAACACGAAGAGATCACACTGATTGACAGCAGACAACGACTGTCAAAACGCTGGCAGCAAGCATACGCCGCAGCGGGCGAAGGTACGTGCGGTCTATCGCTTCAACGGAAACTGAGCGGCAAATTCACGGCGCTTAAAGGTCAGAGCCGTGTGGAGATAAGAGACGGTGCGAGCGAGCGACGAGCGCGGTTGTTGGCAGAGAAGTGCCCCCCCCCCCTTGCTCCCTCCGGCGCTGGCTTCCTGCTTCCTTGCTTGCGCGTGGGAGATTGAGTGCGTTCGCTCTCCGTGATAGCGCGCTTCCCCGCACGCTTCCTCTCGGGCATACGGCGCGCGGCGAAGATTTTATCTATAGGGAACCTCACGGCGACGACGGCAACGACGACGCCGACGCCGACGGCAAAAATCCGGTTCAAGTGTCCATATAATTGCTATCGCAATAAAAAAAAAATGTCAATGTGCAATAGGAAGGCAGGTTTATGAATATTGCAATGCAGTATTACTTGATATTATTATTATTTGATTTGAAAACATATATACATTTTACAGGAAAGGTAAAGCAAGGAGCAGGCTTGCAAACCTGATATGGCAAGGAATTTAAAACTAATGTAGTCAATAATTAACGAATTCAGGTTACTCAATGCTAGTTAATGTTGCATGAAACTGGCAATTATGAGTATTGTTTAGTGTTTCTGTGAGAAGGTGATTTAATTCAAGGGATGTGCGTAGCAAAAGAGAGCATAAAAATTTAACATGACTAGAGTTGATGCCTACTTTATTAAAGGTGATCAATACCTTGTGATATATGGCATTCAGGCAACGGCCAGAGTCTTCGTCTTTCTCTCATTAGTGTTCCCTTCTTCTTTCCCTTCACCGTAACATCACCCTCCCAGTGGGGTTAGCTCCGTCCCGGTGCAGGTTATAGAGCGTCGCTTAATGGGGGGACACAGGGCTTGAGCCTGGCAACGTGAACAACATCGCTGGTGGCGTTGGGAGGCACTGAAGGCTGACCAACTGGGGCAATCACGTATGTCACATTGGACAGTTGTCGTAAGATCTGGTATTGGACCAGAATAACGGTAAAGTAGTTTTTCCGACAAGCTGATGTGACGTGAAGGTGTCCAGAGAAGAACGAGGGAACCAGGCGAAAAATTGTGGTCTCGATGCCGAAGGTCGTAGCGTCACTTTTGAAAAGATTGCTCGACTGTGAGGCGATGACGGGTGACCTCTCGGGCCTGGGCGGCTAAGGCAATAGCATTGCGAGCGTAACCAGTGCTGGGTGATTGTACTGCGGAAGGTAGCAACGTGTTGAAGGGCAAGGTGGCGTCGCGGCCGCAGAAAAGGTAAAATTCCCCGGGAGAATACGGCAGTGTCGTGACGGGACGAGTTGTATGCGAAAGTGATGTATGGTAAAGCGACGTCCCAGTTGCGGTGATCGTCGGGAACGTACATGGCCAGCATTTCAGTTAGTGTGCGGTTGAGTCGTTCGGTGAGGCCATTCGTTTGAGGGTGGTATGCGGTAGCAAGTTGGTGTTCTGTAGAACAGGACCGGAGCAGATCATCGACGACCTTCGAGAGAAAGTAGCGGCCGCGATCCGTGAGTAACTGGCGAGGGGCGTTGTGGTGCAGGATGACATCGTATAGTAAGAAGTTGGCGACATCTGTAGCGCAGCTGGTTGGCATCGCTCGTGTAATGGCATATCTCGTGGCATAATCTGTTGCTACAGCAATCCATTTGTTTCCTTTCATGGAAATTGGAAAGGGGCCAAGGAGGTCGAGGTCCACACGGAAGAAGGGCTCTGTAGGGGTATCAATTGGTTGAAGCAAACCAGCAGGAGGCATAGCCGGCGTCTTCCGGCGCTGACACAGGTCACAAGAAGTGACATAATGGCGCAGAGAGTGATAAATGCCGGGCCAGAAGAAGCGGCGCCGCAGGCGGTCGTAAGTACGATTGATGCCAAGATGTCCAGCAGTAGGAGCGTCGTGAAGTTGCTAGAGCACGGCCAGTCGAAGGTGCTTTGGAACGACTAGGAGTAATTCCTGGCCATCTGGACGAACACTACGACGGCGTAATGTTCCATCGCGCAAGGTGAACATCCACAGAGACGGGTCATTAGGCGAGGAGCTTAGGCATTCCATAAGTGTTCGAAGAGCAGGATCTTGGCGTTGCTCATCGCCAATGTGGAAAAAGCCGGAGAGGGACAGAATACTGATGTCTGAGTCTGAATCGGCATTGTCCGGTTGATCCACGGAATTGCAGGACAGGCAGTCAGCGTCTTTATGCAGGCGCCCTGACTTATACATAATAGAAAATGTATATTCTTGTAGACGCAATGCCCAACGTGCAAGTCGTCCAGTTGGGTCCTTCAAAGAGGAGAGCCAGCAGAGGGTGTGATGGTCGGTTATGACGCAGAAGCTCCAACCGAAAAGGTACGGCCGAAATTTCACGACCGCCCATACGAGCGCTAGATATTCCCTCGCAGTGATGGAGTAATTTCGCTTGGGCGTGGAAAGAAGGTGGCTGGCGTTAGCGATGACACGGTCGTGGCCCTGTTGATGTTGAGCGAGGACAGCGCCGATGCCATAACCACTCGCGTCAGTTCGTACTTCAGTGGATGCAGAAGTGTCAAAGTGTGACAGAATCGGGGAAGTTGTAAGGCAGATCAGGGTAGAGAAGGCTTGCTCCTGCATTGGTCCCCAAGAGAAAGAGACATCTTTCTTAAGAAGGTCAGTGAGAGGGCGAGAGATGTCGGCAAATTTTTTCACAAATCGCCGGCAATAAGAGCATAAGCCCAGAAAACTATGAACATCGTTTGTTGAACAAGGTACAGGAAAATTTCGCACGGTGTGGACTTTCTGTGGATCAGGTTGGATTCCGGCAGCGCTTACGAAACGACTGAGCATGGTAATTTCACGGCGACCAAAATGGCACTTGGAGGAGTTTAGCTGAAGGCCAGCCCTGCGAAACACTGAGAGTATGGTCGTGAGGCGCCTCAGGTGGCTCTCAAAGTTCGATGAAAACACTATCACATCGTCGAGGTAACAGGCATGTAGACCACTTCAAGCCGCGCAGGAGAGAGTCCATCATGCGCTCGAATGTAGCTGGCGCATTGCATAATCCAAAGGGCATGACTTTAAATTGGTACAGACCGTCCGGTGTGACGAAGGCGGTTTTCTCGCGGTCCATCTCGTTGACGCTAATGTGCCAATAGCCGGAGCGGAGGTCAATTGATGAAAAGTATTGGGATCCGTGAAGGCAGTCAAGAGCGTCGTCAGTGTGAGGCAGGGGATAAACATCCTTTTTTGTTATCTTGTTGAGGCGACGGTAGTAAATGCAGAAGCGCCACGAGTCGTCTTTTTTCTTTACTAAGACAACCGGTGATGCCCACGGGCTACTGGAAGGTTAAATGATGTCCTTGTCCATCATCTTGTCAACCTCTTTCTGGATTATGGCCCTTTCTGTTGCAGAGACACAATATGGCCGCCTATGAATGGGGCTGGCGTCACCGGTGTTGATGCGATGCGTGACAACAGATGTCTGACCAAGTCGATGGTCATCCAAATCAAAGATATCCCGATAAGATGACAGGAGGTGACGAAGAGCTGTTGTTTGCTCGGAAGGAAGGTCAGGGCCAATCATCTTACAAACATTGTCTTCAGGCGTTGAGCATGAAGGAGTGGGTGACAAAGGTGCGTTGGTACTGACGAAGGATTCGCATGCCAAAGAAGAAATCTCAAATTCTTCCAAAGGAGTGATAAGTGCGATGGCAATACCGTGTGGCAGCACATGCGTCGAAAATCCAAAATTGAGGATGGGCACGCGAGCGCAGTTTTCGAGGATCTGGATTAAGGTGCTCGGTAGGGCAATATGGCATGACAAAACCACGTCAGTAAGCGGCGACACGACGTACTCGCCATCAGGTACGCGAGGACAGGGTGTCAGGAGGACATTTGTAGCCACCTGTGGAGACAGCCTTGCAAACTCAGCAGAACATAAGCGGGGTGAAGCACAAGTTGTTGCGTCGGCAGGAAGCGGCAGATCCAGCTGTACAGCACCTGCGGAAGTCAATTTGGGCAGAGTGTTTCGAAAGGAAGTCGAGGCCGAGAATTAGGTTGTATGGCCAGTGCTCAAGGACGATAAATAAAACAACACTATAATGGCCCGCAATGGTCACACATGCTGTGCACATTCCAAGAACAGGCGAAGTACTCCCATCGGCGACTCGCACAGGGCACTGTATGGCGGGCGTCAGAACCTTTTTGAGCCTTCGGCGGAGAGCAGCATTCATAACTGAAAGCTGCACTCCTGTGTCAATGAGATATGTAACAGGGACACCATCAACTTCAATGTCCAGTAGGTTTCCACGTGTAGGCAGGGTCAACAGAGGATATGTGGGCCGGGTCGGAATTGCAGCTTCACCTCTGGGAGCTGCACCCCCTTGTTTCCTGAAGGGAAGCGACTGGTTGCAGATGGGAACGAAGAGCGGTGAACGAGAGGCAAACGGGACCGACGGCCTTGTGGAGACGGAGAGCGGCTGGATCTTGGTGGAGCATTGTCGGCGTTGATGTTCCTAGGCGGCGTGTAGGGCGAGAAAGTGCGATTGCCTGGTACTTGGCGGTAGCGACTCGGAGACGACCACCGAGGAGACGATGACCAGTAGTTACGGCAATGACGGGCGATGTGTCCAATACCGGAACAATTAAAACAGATGGGTCTGTCATCCGCTGTGCGCCAGTCAGCGGGGTTGCGGCGGAGTGATAGAAAACTTTGCGTCTGGGAGCGAGCGCCCGGAGAAATTTGGTAGGTGTTCGTATGGCAGACCGAGCAGAGAGATGGAATGCCCAAACTCGCTATTTCCTCCCGAACGACCGCTTGTATAAGCGAGATAGCGGGCACACTTTCCCAACAGTCGGAACGAATTGGAGCCGGAGCCATGGCCTCAAGCTCACGGCGAACAATACGCGTTACATCTTCCGGTCCTGTCGGCTGAACGAACCGCAGCGGGTCTTCGCATGAAGACGTCGCGGCGGTATTGGGCAATCTGTTGAAATTTTAAGGGACGCGGCGGCCTTTCGCTTGTTCGAAGCGCCGGCACTCCTTTATAATTGCATCCACAGTGGCACAATCCTTACACATCAGGATATTGAAGGCGTCGTCTGCAATACCTTTTAGCATGTGACCAATCTTGTCTGCCTCGGTCATGTTGTTATCAGCCTTGCGGCAGAGAGCCAGCACATCCTGTATGTACATGACATAGGATTCTATGGACATCTGAGCGCGGCATGCAAGTTCTTTTTTTGCTGCCAACTGATGGCCGACAGGTGTGCCAAACAGGTCTCGCATTTTTTCTTTGCAGACATCCCAGCTTGTTAGGTCAGCTTCATGCTTATCATACCATTGCTACGCAGTTCCTCTCAGATAAAACATGAGGTTTGCTAGCATCATTGTTGGATATCACCTGTTGTTGTCGCACACTCGCTCGTACATCGAAAGTCAGTCCTCGACATCGGCGTTGTCCATGCCACGAAATGTCTCCGGGTCCCGCGGATGAGTGAGGATGACCGTAGGCATAGACTACTGAGGTGTTGTCGGTTGTGTCAGTTGATCTGCCATTGTGGCGGCAGGTCGATGACGTCCGCTGCGAGAGGTACTGGGATCGATACCCAGCACCTCCACCAAAATGTTGCAGGAAGAAAGCAGGCCCATGAGTGTAGAAGATTGTATATTTACAAGCGAAGTATATGGTGTTCAGGCAACGGCCAGAGTCTTAGTCTTTCTCTCGTTAGTGTTCCCTACTTCTTTCCCTTCACCGTACCAATATGGAGATATTTAAGAGGTGGAAATCCAATATGTTAGTTTGATTTCCGGTTAAACTAGTGGTTTGATCATGTTTAAGTTATAAATCGAGTGGAGTAATTTTTTAAAGTTCTAATGAGGTAATTGAGGTAATGGAATCTGATACGGCTGATGCATACTCAATTTTTTTTCATATTTTAGTTTTCTATAATAGTAACTTCAGAGAGGATGGTGCATTATAGAAGTAGCGGAGCAAATAACCCCAAGTTTGATCTGCATTATTAGTAATGTCCTTATAGGTTGACCAGGTGAGATTAGTGGTAATATAAACGTGTAAATACTTCTTTGAATGTACAGTCTCTAACGCAGTGTCGTTAAAGGGCCCCTTAGCAAGTCTGGCCATATTTAGCTGACAAGCGCAGTTCATGCAATGCGCATTAACGATCGTGTCTGCTAAGTATTACATCGCTACGCGCCGTGGAAAGAGCTGAAATTTCAAACCAAACACCATTTGCTCTCCTTCGTCCATGGCTCTTCTCCTCATGGGCGCTGTGCTCCAAGCCAGAAGGTTGACGTATTTATCGCAAGATCGCTACATGCATCATTGTGCTGTGACGTCACTTTCAGTGACCCATGACTTCGAGAATAATTCAAGGCAATATCAGTTATTTGTTTAATCTATTGCTTCAATAGATGAATTTAAGTGTAGAGAAATAATAAAACATACAAACTGAATGTCTGCGTGTTTTTGTTTTACCTCGTACCGTAGCAAGAGAGATATACTTCCGTTTCGTCTGCTTGTTGCCACGTCGTCTACTCGCGCGCACAGACAATGAAACTATATGTCATTTTCTACCTTGTTCCAGCATTCGATCATGCTCTGTGATCTACTTGTGTCTGGGGCGGGGCTGCTAAAAATGAAAACTTAGCGGAGTGGCACCGCTGCGATTAGTAGCGATTTACAGTTTTAAAACTTTGTAATAAATTACATGCTTTTTGGAGGGCTTGAACATATCACCTAATGATCAGAAGGACCTACCCTAATGACTCGGTATGTTTGTGCAAAATTGTCAAAATCGTTTGAGCGTGCCTTTAAGAGGAAGCTTTTCGTGCCCAACTCTTATGCCACCTATTTAAATACATGTAAAAGGCAGAAACGCTTTTCTGAGATAACCACAGGGTCGATCTTAATGAAATGCATTGCATTTGAGAAAGCTAATTCTAATGACTGTTGGAAGCGAAATTTCGATTTAAGGCCTGAAAATTTTTTTATGGAATTTTCAGAAATAAAAAAAAAGTTAAGAAAAAGAAGAAAATAGAAGCACGAAGTTTACAAATTCGTAGCTCTGCACCTAGGAGAGATACCGCAGTTTTGTAAACTGCAGCCATTAGAGCACCCAAGGCAGACAAATTTAATATGTCAATATGTATCTTACGTGAATTTTTATATTGTTTATAAGGGTTTTGCAAAAGTTCTACTCCTAAATTGGTGGTCTATTAGAAAGCCATGTAGAAAATATCAATTTTGTCCGCTTTAGATGTACTCTTAGGTGCAATTTACAGAATTTTGATATCACTTTTCATTGCTGAGTTACAGAGTTGTAAGCATCATAGTTTCATTTTTCTGAAAATTAGCAGTTTTTGTCAATTTTTATTAAAAATTTGACAGCCTAAATAAAAGATTCGCAACCAACAGTTACTAGCTAAAAATTTTTACATTGCCTCAAGTTTACATTGCCTTTACAGTGCCTCTAGTTGGTCGGCATTTTTCGTGTCTCGTCTGTCGGCAGAAAGGTGGGCTTATGTTGGCGGCAGTGCAAGGCCAGGACCAGTGGCTCGCACCCCCGTAAGGTCGAGGCTTCAAGCAGTAAACAAAGTGAAGCGAACAGTGCATGCATTCTTTGGAATCACGCGTAGAACATACAGAACAGCATACACTTCAATAAAAAACAAGCACAAAATAATCATCCAAACCACATAATTAATGATAAGGTGCTCCTGATAACAATGTGAAGCATGTAGCACTCCCTGCATACGTTTCCCGGTAAAGATTACGCCGACGGTAGCTTGCGAGGTGATGTCCCTAGTATACAAAAGAACCATCCTAGCAACTGGTTTCAGTGTTATTGCAGCACCGCTATGGGCAGCGGCGTGCTGTCAAAATTATTACTACTGTAAAGGCGTTTATTGCACGCAAGCATTAGGGCTGACCGTCCGATCAGTTCAGGGAACCGCGAGCGCGAGCGGCGTAGTCCGAGCGATGCGCTGGAGAGACTGACCCACTAGACAGCGCTGGTAAAGATGCCCCACTGCATCGTTCCTCTTCTTCACTACAATTACCCCGGGGACGAAAAAGGGAGCCGTCCGGCGACCTAACAGTTCGTCACTATTAGGGGATCATAATACGGCTTGAGGCGCTCGACGTTGACAATGTCGCGTCCGCGACGGCGCATGTCGGAAGATGGTTCAACGGGCTCAATCACATAGTTGACGGGTGATGCACGCTTGACGATGCGGTAGGGACCTTCATACTTAGGCATTAACTTGGAAGACAAACCAGGTGCCGCGGAAGGAACTGAGAGCCACACGAGCGCTCCAGGAAGAAAGGTGGGCGGAGAGGTGGTGCCACCGCGAGTGTTCTTCTGGCGCTCTTGGTCATTGGAGGTAAAAGCCCGGGCGAGGTCGCGGCATTCTTCGGCATGTCTCACCGTATCAGAAATGGGCGCACATTCAGATGCGTCGGGCCGGTATGGTAGCATTGTGTCGATGGTGTGCGATGGGTGCCGGCCATACAATAAGAAATATGGCAAAAAACCAGTAGTGCTCTGCGTAGCGGTATTGTACGCGTAGGTGACGAAGGGCAGAATGGCGTCCCAGTTTGTGTGGTCGGAGGAGACGTACATTGAGAGCATGTCGCCGAGCGTACGGTTGAACCGTTCCGTGAGTCCATTGGTTTGAGGATGGTACGCTGTCGTTGTGCGTTGAACAACGTGGCACTCTTTGAGAATAGCTTCAACTACTTCCGGAGAGGGAAGACACGTCCGCGGTCACTGAGCAGCTCCTGGGGTGGCCCATGACGTAGGATGAATCGACGAAGCAGGAAGGAGGCAACGTCACGCGCTGTAGCTGCCAGAAGCACCGCAGTTTCGGCGTATCGCGTAAGGTGGTCAACCGCCACAATGGCCCAGCGGTTTCCAGCCGATGTCATGGGAAGGGGCCCGTACAAATCTATACCGACGCGCCCAAAGGGCCGGGTGGGGCAAGGTAAAGATTGCAGCCCAGCTGGAGAGAGGCGAGGTGAAGATTTCCGGCGCTGGCAATCGGGACAAGAGCGTACGAACTTTTGAACGTAGCTGTACATCCCTCGCCAGTAGTACCACTGTTGAAGGCGCTGGTAAGTTTTGAAAATGCCAGAATGGGCACACTGGGGATCGGCGTGGAAAGCTGCGCATATTTCGGAACACAGGCTGCGAGGCACTACTAACAACCACTGGCGGCCGTCGGAGCTGTAATTTCGCTGGTGAAGCAGGTCGTCGTGAATGGCGAAATGGTGAGCTTGACGGCGCAACGCACGGGTTGTTGACCTGGTCGATGGATCAGAGAGCCAGCCTATAAGCGACGCAATCCAGGGGTCCTTGCGCTGCTCGGAAGCGATGGTGCGAAGTTCGATGGAAGACACAGTCAACTGAGATATATTGTTGTCTGCCAAGGGAGAGCGCGAGAGGGCATCGGCGTGTGAGTGCTGTCGTCCGCTGCGGTAGAGTACGCGGATGTCGTAGTCTTGCAGGCGAAGCGCCCAATGTGCAAGACGACCGGACGGATCTTTCAATGACGCCAGCCAACATAGTGCGTGGTGGTCCGTGATGACATCAAATGGGCGGCCATACAAATATGGCCGAAACTTAGTAAGAGCCCAGATGATCGCGAGACATTCTTTTTCTGTCACGGTGTAATTGTTCTCGGCTTTCGTAAGCGTTCGGCTGGCATAAGCGACGACATACTCAGGGAACCCTTGCTTGCGTTGCGCGAGGACAGCGCCAAGGCCAACACCGCTGGCATCTGTGTGGACCTCTGTAGGGGCCGTCGGGTCGCGGTGGCGCAAAATTGGGGGGAAGTCAGCAAACGACGAAGACTCATGAACGCCTCGTCGCACTCTGATGACCACGAGGTGAGGAGCCCGTTGCTCCCTAGGAGCTTCGTAAGGGGCGATATGATGGCGCCGAAATTCCGAATGAAGCACTGAAGTATGAGCATAGACTGATAAAACTGCGCAATTCTTTGATGGACGTTGGCTTGGGGAATTCAGCAACGGCGCGAAGTTTGTCGGGGTCGGGGAGAATTCCGTCCTTGGATACGACATAGCCAAGTATCGTGAGTCGCCGTGCAGCAAATTGGCACTTCTTTATGTTTAATTATAGGCCGGCGTTCGATAAACACGTCAAAACACGCCGGAGGCGTTCAAGGTGCGTGGGGAAGTCGGGCGCGAAAACTACAATGTCGTCAGGATAGCACAAACATGTGTGCCACTTTAAGCCTCGCAGAATTGTGTCCATCATGCGCTCGAATGTCGCGGGCGCATTACAGAGTCCAAAAGGCATGACGTTAAACTCGTACAAGCCGTTGGGCGTGCTAAAGGCTGTTTTCGGTCGATCGACTTCTTCCATAGGCACTTGCCAATACCCGGAGCGCAAATCCAGAGATGAAAAGAACTCGGCTCCTTGCAGGCAGTCAATTGCATCGTCTATGCGTGGCAGAGGATAGACATCCTTGCGAGTGATCTTGTTCAGCCGGCGATAATCAACGCAAAACCTTACGGAGCCGTCCTTCTTTGTAACAAGTACGACAGGAGAAGCCCATGGACTTTTCGAAGGTTGAATTACGTCGCGCCGAAGCATGTCGTCGACTTGCTCGGTAATCACACGACGTTCGCTGGCAGAAACGCGATACGGGCGTTGTCGCAATGGTGGGTGAGAGCCAGTGTCGATGTGGTGCGTTACAGTTGAAGTCCGACCCAAGGAAGCTTGCGCCACGTCGTAAGACGAACGAAATTCTTCCAAGAGGGACAGCAGCTGGGAACGCTGCGCCGCTGTAAGGGTTCCAGCGATGGAAGAACCAAATACATCTCTGGGCAATGCGTCAGAGGTAGAAACAGCACTGAGCGTACGGTAGGGGGCGCAATTCGGGTAGTCGGGCACGTCGATAACTTGCACGTCGTCGATGGCTTCCACAGTACCAACACATTCTCCTCGGAGCAGCATGACAGGGTGTGGGCACGGGTTACAAACGAAAATTGTGCTAGTGCCCTCGATGATGTCCACGGTCGCAAACGGTAGCAACAAGCCCTTCCGTGCGAGGAAACGGTCAGACGGCGAAAGTAATGCAATGGCGTCCCAGAGGCCACTGCAGCGCATGGACACGATCATTGAGGCGTTGGGAGCAACCTGAGTGTCGGCTTCAACGATCAGTTTCCTGGAAAGCGGCGGAGCGTCAGTGGGCGTCAAATCTAGCAGCGGCGATAGTTCTATTTCGGCCCGTGCGCAATCGATAACCGCATTGTGGCGCGAGAGAAAATCCCAGCTGAGGATGACATCGTGAGAGCAGGAGGAAAGGATGAAGAATTCTATGGCGTAGACAACGTCCTGAATTTCTACACGAGCAGTGCAAGACGCCAAGGGTCGAATATGCTGAGCACTGGCTGTGCGAAGGGATAGTCCGGACAGGGGCGTCGTGACTTTACGAAGTAAGCGGCAAAGTGTAGCGTCCATAACACATATGGCTGCTCCTGTGTCCACGAGTGCAGACGCGCGGACACCGTCGACAAACACGTCTATCACATTTAATGGGCTGCAATGAGGACTTGTGCACTTCGACGTTGACGCAGCCCTTGCCTCTTGGACTGCGACTGTTAGTTTTCCTCATCCCGAGTGACGGGATGAGGCCGCATCGGCGATAACGAGCGCCGGCGTGGAGATGGGGAACGGCGGGTGTTCGGCGGCGGGCGGTATGTCGGTGACACACCGGAAGGTGGGTCGTAAGATGGACGGGGCGAACGGTTTGGCATGGATGATGCAACGCTGGGGCGGCTGCACACGATTACAGAAACGAGCCACGTGACCGGCGTAGCCGCAGGCAAAACATATAGGCCGGTTGTCAGACGTACGCCACCGGTTCGCTGTGGCTGGTCCCGCCCACGTCGGAGCACGCCCTGTATGGAGCGGCTGGTGATATGACTGTATAGCGGGCTGCACTGGTGGCCTAGCCACGACGTCGGCATAAGTGAGGGGCACAGGCGCAGAGAGTGGGTGGGGCCTCGCGACGACTTCAGCGTAGCTGAGCGGTGCTGGTGCCAGAGACTGTTGGGGTGGAGCCACGACCTCGGTGTAGCTCAGTGGCACAGGCGCAGGAACATGGTGCGTTGAATGGGCAATACGTCGGCGATTTCTTGCTCGATGGCGCGGCAGAGCGGAGACACGATAGTCGAAGCGGGCTGTGGCAAATTCGGCGGCTGAACGAAGGGCACCAAGGAGAGTTGGCGCGCTACTTCCTCCCGAATGAATGCCGTCATTTCCGCAAGCAGTGCGGTCTGGTCGAAGGTGGTAGCCAGACCAGCGATGTGTTCGTCGCGTGAGGAAGACCGACGAGTCAATGAGCGCTGCCTACGTAGCTCCTCGTAACTTGGCATAACGTAACAATCTCTGTGACGGATTGGGGGTTCTTGGCGAGCAGCATGTTGAAATCGGCGTCCTCGATTCCCTTCATAACGTTTCTGATTTTGTCTGATTCCGACATCGTCGCGTCCACGCGCTTACACAAGTCCAGGATATCTTCGATATAGCTAGTGAAGGACTCTCCTGGCTGTTGGGCTCGTTCTCGCAAGCGGGATTCTGCTCGCACCTTGCGCGCAGCAGGACGACCAAACACAGCTATTAACGAGGTCCTGAACCGCGGACCATGTAGGAATTTCCGTCTCGTGGTTGTTGTACCAGAGGCTGGCCACGCCGGCGAGGTAAAAGAGCACGTTGCTTAGTTTCGCGCATCGTCCCATATATTGACGATGCTTACTCGCTCGTACGTGGACAGCCAGTCCTCCACGTCGTTGTCGTCTGTGCCGCTGAAAACAGGAGGATCCTTGTGGCGAGGTAGACCAGAGCACACGACGGAGGGGTGTAGGAGGCGTTTGCTGGGTCGTCGGCTGAGATGCGTCCTGAGACATGGGTTGAAGAGAGGGTACGGGATCGAGCTCCGGATGCGTGTCGAGCGTAGCACTCTCCACCACTTGTAAAGGCGTTTATTGCACGCAAGCGTTAGGGCTGACCGTCCGATCAGTTCAGGGAACCGCGAGCGCGAGCGGCGTCGTTCCGAGGCGTGCGCTGGAGAGGAACTGACCCACTAGGACAGCGCTGGTAAAGATGGCCCACCTGCATCGTCCCTCTTCTTCACTACACTACCATTACTCTAAAGCATAAGCCTTGCAGACCCCCTGAGACAATTGGTAAGTGTGGGTCTTGAACAGCTCTGGCTGTACATCCACTTCGGCAGGGCCAGGTGATGGCCAGTCAGTTTTCTTCTTTTGAAATGCAACAAACCTCATCCCATTTGGTGCATGGTACCGAGCGAAGGAAACAATTTCTAATTCCCATGTATTTGTAGGAGGCCCTGAGCTCAAAGCTTCCTCTTCAGGGGAAGTTTCAGCCGATGTACATGACATGGAAAATCGGCAGTAATCTTCTGGGCAACTACTGCACCGAATTTTATGAGTTATGCTGAATCTGGAAGAAAAAGTCAAGATGTAGTGATTTCAAAAGGCGATTTTTTTTTTTAATTTAGGTTGTCAACTTTATTTTTACAAAAATTAAGAAAAATTGTAAAATTTCAAAAACAAAACTTGAAGTATATAACTGTGTACTTCAGCAACTAAAAGCGATATCACAGTTCTGTAAACTGCACCTAATAATACATCTAAACTAGACAAAAATGATCATACACCACCCTGCAAGAGACCACTAATTTGAGAATATATGACATTTGCAAACCCTTCAAAAATTCTAACAAATTCACATGAGTTCTGATTTATACATCAAACTTGTCCACTTTAAGTGCTCCAACGAATGCAGTTTATAGAAATGCAATATTTGTTTTGATGCTGAGTTACGGATTTGTAAACTTTGTGCTTCTACTTTTTTTTCTTTTCAAGTTTACCGATTTCTGGCAATTCCTGTAAAAAATTCCATGTCCTAACTTTAAATTCTATTTGCTGCAGTCACAGTAATTTAACTTTGTCTCCTAAATGCAACAGATTTAATTCAAGTTGGTTCAGCGGTTTTCTCACAAAAGCATTTCTGCGTTTTGCATTTATTTGAGTAGCCAGCATTGGAAATAGGCCCAAGCTATAAAGCTTCCTCTTAAAGAAGGCATCACGCCGGTTCTGTAGTAAACCCATAAGACAGAATGCTGACGTATACACAAGCCCACAACCACAGTGGCGCACAAATAAAGAAGAAACACACTCAAGAAAAGAAATATTCAACGGTAGCTTTGTGGGTGCCACTATCTGGCCAGACATCTCATCTGGAATTCTGACGAGTTGTCTGACCAGATGCCTAGCGAAATAGTCCATTCATTGCCAGTCGAGCAAGTATCTGGCTGTCTTCGAGATAAGACTGATACATAAGCGCACTCGTTTCGAAGTACCGAGGTGAAGCAAGAGTCTCAGAGTGTCTTCTTTTTATTGTGTTTGCTTTAGTTGGGCATCATGGCACACATCGTGGCGGGAATTTTCATTCTTTAAGGTCGATACGCCACGTATTGGAAAAAAAAGGAAACTGAATGAAATGTCCCCAAATCCTGTGTATTGTGCAAAAAGAGCCCAGATAATGCAAAGGCATCTTTAGTAAGTCTTTGGGATGTCGGCATCAGGATATTTGTACATCCTAAGGATGCCCTAATTCTAAAAGGCTCCTGATCAGGTTCATTTGTCCGTCCCAAGCAGATACTGAGAAAATACTAGGTACATAAGGACTAGATCTACTGAACATAAATACCCAAGTTAGTGGACGAATTGATGGCCGTCGCCGTAGCACAATTGGTAGCGCAATGCACGCGTAATGCGGAGGTTGCGGGTTCGGCTCCGCCGGCAACAAGTTATCTTTTCGTCCACTTTCATTTCCCTTTTCTTCATCATTTTCTATATTCCAATTTCAACCACACTTAATTTCCCCGATGCTTTCCCTGGCTTCATTGTCTGTTGGCTTTATGTGGTTGTGATTAACAAAATCGAGCCCCTCGGTTCCCCTTCTTCTTTCGTAGGTACATAATTAGAGGACCATTTTGGGATGATGTAAGGATGTGTTCCAAGGCACACTGTTTGACACTATAATTATAGGGCAAATAATTATTTACAAATTGGGTTATTATATATGGGACACAGCTTGGATATGGGGACCCATATTGTAAAGCTCAGTTTTGATTTTTGTGTGCTTTCATGTGCTCTCAAATTTCAGAAATTTGGCGTTTTTGTTTTGGCCACCATCAAAAAGCAGTTTGGCATCAAACACGCTACCTCAGGCACAGCACCACCTACACAAGGACAATAGCATAGCCTTCGAGATTGATGTTTGCCACTTCAAGAGAGCCGTTGGTGGAAGGTGCACTTTGGACACCACGACCACAATATAATAATAATAATAATAATAATAATAATAATAATAATAATAATAATAATAATAATAATAATAACCTACAAATAAATGATTTTTAGTAGTGTGCCATTTGTATTTAGTTTTGTTTATTTTCAATTTCGTTCAGGCAAGCATGTAGCTCCCAAAAAACACACCTGGAAACAATGTCCTGAGGATATCTTTCTGAGGATGTTGCTCGGATATATGTCGTCAGGCCTGCGATAAGTTCAGCAGTGGATGTTGTGTTTAAAATTCATCGCAGGCATGGTGCTGTGGACCTCCTCAGTACATCCCATAAGAATCTAGGATGTTTGCGTCTTTCCAGGATTTTTTGTGTTGTCTGGGAGGTGTCAGGACGAGTTTACTGCAGCCTCTAGCTCATTTGGATCATGTTGCTGCTCTGTACGACACTTTAGCAAATATCCATGAATCTACTTCTTTTCAAATCTCTCACACTGTTATAGTGTTTTGTGATAGCAACAGATTTTAACAAATATTACTGCTTTGCAAGACAGCAGCAGAAGTTGCCTGAAACTCCTATAGAATAACTGTGTAGCCTTCAAATAGTTAGAAATACTTTACTCCAGCTAGTCAACTGCTCTCATGCACATAGAATCATTGTACAAAATATGGCACCATCTCGATTCTCCTCTCCTGTGCAATCTCTTTTGTTGTGCTGTCAGTTTCTCACGTTACCAACTAGCCCGGTCTCAAACCTTGTTGCGGTTTCGTGTGATTTGTTGTTTTTCACGTATTCCGCAGTTAAGCGTGCATGGAAGAAGAAATAAACTTTATTGAAAGGGCCGGCAATTGGAACTTTTTCTCTTAGCACACTGCACACACTCTTGTCCTAATCTTTCTAAATGGTCTTCTTCTGATGTATTAATTTGTGAAATTGTCGGCTTGTATGCTGCTCTGTTTGCATGACTCACTGCTGCTGTGTGATCTCTCTAGTTTTTTCTGGGTAACATCAAATTAGCCGGGGATGGCGTCAGATGGCCGAGTGTCCCACGTGGATCCAGACCATGGGAGATTGTGGACAGGGGTGAATGAACTTTTTCACAAGCAGCAGCATTTATCGAGTAGGGGTGACAAGTTGGTAATAGGAGTTGACTGCCTACATTTCGGGCTACTTTGGAAAGTTGACCAGAAATGGCGCAACACAAGATCCTCATTTTTTTTTAATGGAGGCAAATGGAAATTAAAAATTTGATTTGATAGTTGCCAACAATTACAAAAAACCT